>NC_030439.2:1827842-1982842 GCF_001660625.3 Ictalurus punctatus | reverse complement strand
TCTCTCTCTCTCTAGCTCGTGCTCTCTCTCTCTCTCTAGCTCGTGCTCTCTCTCTCTCTCTAGCTCGTGCTCTCTCTCTCTCTCGCGCTCTCTCTCTCTCTCGCGCTCTCTCTCTCTCTCTAGCTCGCTCTCTCTCTCTCTCTCTCTCTCTAGCTCGCTCGCTCTCTCTCTCTCTCTCTCTAGCTCGCTCGCTCTCTCTCTCTAGCTCGCGCGCTCTCTCTCTCTCTCGCTCGCGCTCTCTCTCTCTAGCTCGCGCGCTCTCTCTCTAGCTCGCGCGCTCTCTCTCTCTAGCTCGCGCGCTCTCTCTCTAGCTCGCGCTCTCTCTCTCTAGCTCGCGCTCTCTCTCTCTCTAGCTCGCTCGCTCTCTCTCTCTCTCTCTAGCTCGCTCGCTCTCTCTATCTCTCTCTAGCTCGCTCGCTCTCTCTATCTCTCTGTAGCTCTCTCTCTAGCGCGCTCTCTCTCTCTCTCTAGCTCGCTCTCTCTCTCTCTATCTAGCTCTCTCTCTATCTAGCTCTCTCTCTATCTAGCTCTCTCTCTCTTAGCTCTCTCTCTCTTAGCTCTCTCTCTCTATCTAGCTCTCTCTCTCTATCTAGCTCTCTCTCTCTATCTAGCTCTCTCTCCCTCTCCATCTATCTAGCTCTCTCTCTCTCTCTCTATCTTGCTCTCTCCATCTATCTAGCTCTCTCTCTCTCTCTCTCTCTCTCTCTCTCTCTCTAGCTCTCTCTCTCTCTATCTAGCTCTCTCTCTCTATCTATCTAGCTCTTTCTCTCTATCTATCTCTCTCTCTATCTAGCTCTCTCTCTCTCTCTATCTAGCTCTCTCTCTCTCTCTCTATCTAGCTCTCTCTCTCTATCTAGCTCTCTCTCTCTATCTAGCTCTCTCTCTCTCTATCTAGCTCTCTCTCTAGCTCTCTCTCTCTATCTAGCTCTCTCTCTCTATCTTGCTCTCTATCCAGCTCTCCCCATCTGTCTACCTCTCTCTATCTATCTAGCTCTCTATCTATCTAGCTCTCTCTCTATCTATCTAGCTCTCTCTCTCTCTATCTAGCTCTCTCTATCTATCTCTCTCTCTCCATCTATCTAGCTCTCTCTCTATCTATCTATCTAGCTCTCTCTCCCTCTATCTAGCTCTCTCTCTCTATCTCTCTATCTAGCTCTCTCTCTATCTATCTAGCTCTCTCTCCCTCTATCTAGCTCTCTCTCTCTCTATCTAGCTCTCTCTATCTATCTAGCTCTCTCTCTCTCTCCCCCATCTCTCTCTCTCTCTCTCTCTCTCTCTCTCTCTCTGGTGTATGCTGGGAGTGGGTGTGGTTAGCGCGAGAGCTGCGTGTGTGAGAGCATTTGTCCTTCCTTGGACGCTTAATTCTTTAATCTACTTTCTCTATTATTTCTCTTTGTTGTGATCGAGTGTGCGCGGTGAGGTTTGTAAGTTCTCTGATCCTTTTTTTCTTAAGGTGGAGTGTGTGTGTGTGTGTGTGTGTGTGTGTGTGTGTGTGTGTGTGTGTGTGTTTGGTGGAGTCGGCGGCTGCCGGCGTGGCCGGTCGGCATGGCGGCAGGTGAACAGTTTAACTTTCACAAACTGACTCGCCGACACGCCGTTAAACTGTGGAGGAGTGATATTAAACTGTCCCCACCTGACGGAGCTCGGTGGAGGAGTGATATTAAACTGTCCCCACCTGACGGGTGCTCGGTGGAGGAGTGTTATTAAACTGTCTCCACCTGACGGAGCTCGGTGGAGGAGTGTTATTAAACTGTCCCCACCTGACGGAGCTCGGTGGAGGAGTGTTATTAAACTGTCCCCACCTGACGGAGCTCGGTGGAGGAGTGTTATTAAACTGTCCCCACCTGACGGAGCTCGGTGGAGGAGTGTCATTAAACTGTCCCCACCTGACGGAGCTCGGTGGAGGAGTGTCATTAAACTGTCTCCACCTGACGGAGCTCGGTGGAGGAGTGTCATTAAACTGTCCCCACCTGACGGAGCTCGGTGGAGGAGTGTTATTAAACTGTCCCCACCTGACGGAGCTCGGTGGAGGAGTGTTATTAAACTGTCCCCACCTGACGGAGCTCGGTGGAGGAGTGTTATTAAACTGTCCCCACCTGACGGAGCTCGGTGGAGGAGTGTTATTAAACTGTCCCCACCTGACGGAGCTCGGTGGAGGAGTGATATTAAACTGTCCCCACCTGACGGAGCTCGGTGGAGGAGTGTCATTAAACTGTCCCCACCTGACGGAGCTCGGTGGAGGAGTGATATTAAACTGTCTCCACCTGACGGAGCTCGGTGGAGGAGTGTAGTCTAGCGGTCGGCGAGGTTGTCGGTTATGAAAGTATTAAAGCTGCGTCTAGAATGAACAGCGCGGTTGTGATCTTTCTAGATAACATGGATAAAGTAAATCAGCTACTTGTGAACGGAATAGTGATTAAAGGTTCTCACGTGTCAGTTTTGTCCCTCGTAAATCCCGCTAAAAAGGTCATGATCTCAAACGTACCCCCGTTTCTAGAAAACGAGCTTCTGGAGAAAGAGCTGGAGCGGTACGGTAAACTAGTGTCTCCGATAAAGATGATCCCTATCGGCTGTAAGTCTCCCCACCTCAAACACGTCGTGTCTTTCAGGAGGCAGGTTCATATGATTCTTAAAAAGAGCGATGAAGAACTGAACTTGGTGTTTAAGTTTAAAATCAGTGACTTTGACTACACCGTGCATGTAACGTCAGAAACCATGAAGTGTTTTGGGTGTGGCGCTGTAGGACACGTGATCCGCTCGTGCCCGGAGAGAGCGGGCGAGAGCCGGCCAGCTGCTCACGCAGAGGAACCCCTGCCCGTCAGAGCCGAAAGCAGGGCCTCGGTGCCGGACGAACCGCAGGGAAGCGTGCAAGCCTCGCAGGAGGAAACCCGAGACCATAGCGATCAGGAGAATGAGGTGACGGGGAACGTAGAGGGAGAACAGAACGAACAGGGTGGGTTAGAAGTGGAGGTGAACGTTGGTCACACCGCAACCAGGGTGGCAGAGTCAGTGTTGGCTAATGAGGAGGAGGTTCACATGGACGCTGACCTCCCTAAATTATCCACCAAGAGGAAAAATCCGGAAAATAAATCAAACACTGAAAAAATTGCAAAAGTGTCAAAGATTAAATCAATGGGCTGTTCATCTCAGTCAGAGGACGGTCTTACAAACACACAAGAGGGTGAAAGTGTGGAAAGTGATGTAGGCGGAGACTCTCAGATGGAGGTAGAGGGCGCTTACTCTTCCACTGAAATTCAGTCGTTTTTAGACAGGACAAAAGGCATGCGTTTCGTTAAAGTTGAGGATTCTTTCCCAGATTTAAAATTGTTCCTTAATTCTGTTAAAATGTTTATGAAGAACACAGAAAGCACCGATCAACCAACTTTTAGTGAACAAGACGGTTATCGTCTCAAGAAACTGATGACGAAAGTTAGAGAGAAAATGGTGAAAGATGGTTAAATGTCTCACATTCTTTTCTCCCTATTTTATCTCAACCTCACGTTTCTGTTCGAATGCAGTTTATCATTTGCCATGTGCGACATAAAGCTGGGATCCTTGAATATTAATGGTGCTAGAGAGGATGTGAAGAGAGCGTCCCTTTTCAGCTTGTTTAAGGCTAAGAAGCTAAATGTCATATTCCTACAAGAAACACATAGCACAGCGGATAATGAAACTGCGTGGAAGAAGGAATGGGACGGGGAAACATTCCTCAGTCATAAGAGCAGTAACAGCGGAGGGGTTGGGATCTTGTTTTCTAGAGATTTTTTACCCATCTCTTGTGTAACTGAGGAAATCATTGAGGGACGTTTGTTAAAGATACAAGCTGTATTCGAAAATGTCAAATTAAATTTTATCAATGTATACGCTCCAACTGTAGGCACAGAAAGGGTGGTCTTCTTAAACACTTTAAACACTGTTATTAGTAATTGTGGTGACGACGGATACATGTTCCTGGGTGGTGATTTTAACTGCACTGCAAACGCAGTGCTGGATAGAAACCACCCGGAGCCACATGGAGCCAGTAAGGGATGTCTGGTTAAATTAATCGATGCAAACGATCTGTGTGATGTTTGGAGGCTCTTCCACACCACTCAGCGTCAGTATACTTGGGCTCATGTGAAAGACAACTTTTTGTCTTTGGCAAGGCTTGATAGATTTTATTGTTTCGCACATCAAAGCAACATACTGAAAAGCTGCTCGATACACCCAGTTGGAATCTCAGACCACTCCCTTGTCCAAGTTTCCATCTTTATTAAGGATGTGAAATGTAATAGCGCCTACTGGCATTTTAACGCGTCTCTGTTATATTTTTGTGTATTTTTGGAGAAGTTATACAAAAACTAAGTCCGAATACACGTCTCTACAACAGTGGTGGGACATAGGGAAGGGTAAGATCAAACAGCTGTGCCTACAGTACACTCTCAATGTCACAAAAGACATGACGAGGGCCATGAAAAATTTGGAGAGTGAAATAGTGAAGCTGCAAGATTTGGCAAATTTCTCTAGAAAAGGAGAACATTTAAAAAGTCTCCAGAGGAAAAAATCAGCTCTATCTAACCTGTTGGGTTTCTCTGCTCAAGGTGCTCTGGTTCGATCTCGTCACCAAAATGTCGTAAAGATGGATGCACCCTCTCACTTTTTCTTTGGCCTTGAACACAGGAATGGACAGAGGAAGCTCATGCACTCTCTGCGGTCCAACACCGGGCACCTGCTACAGGAGTCTGTGGAGATCTGTAAGTGTGCAGTAACTTTTTATGAAAAGCTTTTCAGGAAAGAGTTCCAGGAGAAACCAGAGGTGGCGGAGTTATGAGGGTTTACCCAAGTTCTCAGAGGAGGTCAACGCAGACCTGGAGGCTGAAATCACTGCTGCTGAGCTACTTTCTGCGTTGCAGAGCCTAAAGTGCGGTAAGGCACCAGGTATTGATGGTCTTCCTGTGGACTTTTATAAAGCTTTCTGGCCTGTGATTGGAGAGGATCTACTGCTTGTTATCAGAGACAGTTTGAACAAGGGGCAACTTCCATTGAGCTGCAGGAGGGCAATCCTTACCCTTCTCCCTAAAAAAGGAGATTTACAGGAGATCAGAAACTGGCGACCAGTGGCTCTTCTCAGCACTGACTACAAACTTTTATCAAAGGTGTTGGCCATGAGGCTGAGACAAGTTATGGAGCATGTTGTCCATGTCGATCAGACCTACTGCATACCCGACAGGTTGATATCTGATAACATCATTCTAATTCGTGATGTTCTGGACCTCTCCAAGTCATTGGGCTGTGATTCCTGCTTGATTTCTCTAGATCAGGAAAAGGCCTTTGACAGAGTTGAACATCAATATCTGTGGCAAACGCTAGGTGCGTTCGGGTTCAGCTCGGGTTTTATAAACATGGTGCGAGTCTTGTACAGTGACATTGAGAGTATTTTAAAGATCAACGGTGGTTTAAGTGCTCCTTTTAAGGTTCAGAGAGGAGTCAGACAAGGCTGCTCACTATCCGGCATGCTGTACTCCTTGGCCATAGAGCCTCTCCTAAACAGATTAAGGCGGTCTCTTTCAGGTGTAACCCTTCCTGGATGTGAAACAGTTTTTAAATTATCTGCTTATGCTGACGATGTTGTTGTCATCACCGAGAAACAAGAAGATATTGACACCCTTGTAGAAAGCATTAATGAGTTTGGTGTAGTGTCCTCTGCAAGAATTAACTGGGGAAAAAGTGAAGCGATAACATTGGGCGGTGAGCTGTGTAAGAAACTGGTTTTACCTGCTGGGCTGAGGTGGAACAAATGCGGTTTCAAGTATCTTGGTGTTTATCTCGGTGATGATACTTTTGTGGGGAAAAATTGGGATAATGTTTTAGAGAAGGTGGAAGGGCGTTTAAATAAATGGAAATGGATCTTACCGCACATGTCTTTGAGGGGTCGCACACTTGTGATTAACAATCTGGTGTCGTCTATGCTGTGGCACCGCTTAGCGTGCGTAGACCCTCCAGCACAGCTGCTGGCCAAAATACAAGCAGCATTGGTGAACTTTTTCTGGGACCGTTTGCATTGGGTCCCGCAAAGCATACTTTTTCTACCCAAGGAGGAAGGAGAGCAGGGACTCCTCCATCTCGCCAGCAGGGGCGCCGCCTTCCGACTCCAGTTCATTCAGAGGCTCCTTGTTGGGCCCAGAGACCTTGTCTGGAGACCCTTGGCCCGAACCATATTGACACGAGGCCGGAATTTGGGTCTTGCTGAGTCTTTGTGGCTGATGGACCTGACTTCTCACAAACTTCAAGATCTTCCAAAGTTCTACCAAGGACTGTTTACTGTGTGGGGGATGCTCCACAAAAGGAGAAGACCAGGCGGTCAGACCCTAACGTGGCTACTGAAGGAACCAGTGGTGCATGGGACTCGCTTCAACGTGGAGCGCGTAGCGGGACCCTCTGTGATGCAGTTGTTCATTTCCGCTGGGATTGTCACGCTTGGACATGTGGTCGAGCGATGTGGACCCGGGCTGATCAACGCTGCAGGTCTAGCCTCTCAAGTAGGAATCACTTCCACCAGGGTCTTAAGCCAACTGCTCAACACATGGAAGCGCGAGCTCACAAAAACGGAACTGTCTCTGCTGAACAACTACTGTAACGGACACCGTCACCCAAATGCTGACGAGCCCTTCCCTGAAGTGACTCTCCTTCCTGATTTTAAAGACTGTACAGGACAGCTGTTGGAGTCCAGAGAGACCTTCACAAATAGGCTGGAAACCATGGGGGGGGAAATTATGTACTCTGTATTTGTAAAAGTGTTGAATAAAGGCAAACTACGTGACAGGGTTGACACTCCTTGGAGAGCCCATTTAGGGCTCGACAGTGAAGTCAAACCTGCATGGAGAGCGCTATACAAACCACCGGTGACAAAAAGGGTTGGAGATTTACAGTGGAGAATTTTACATGGCATTGTTGCAGTGAACGCTTTTATTTCTGTGATCAACCCCAGTGTTAGAGATAACTGTCCTTTTTGCTTGCAGAGGGAAACGGTCTATCACTGCTTTTCAGAGTGCACCAGACTACACACCCTGTTTCAGCTGCTACAACAAATGTTCATGATGTTTGGGGAAAAGTTTTCCAAGCAGCTGTTTATTTTTGGGTTTAGATACAGTCAGAAGGAGAGAAGGAAAGGTCAACTGTTTAACTTCGTGCTAGGCCAAGCAAAAATGGCAATTTACCTTACTAGAAGAAACAAAGTTGAGGAGTCATCAGATTGTGACGCAAACACAGTTTTTGTCAGAATGGTAAAGGCCAGATTAAATCTCCATTTTGCTTTCTACAAAACCACAAATAATGTAGAGGAGTTCACTCATATATGGTGCCTCAAAGATGTTTTATGTTCAGTAGTGGAGAATGCTCTTATTTTTGGGACTGTGTTGGACTAAATCATGTCAATGCTTTGGGGTATGTGTGTGTGTGTGTGTGTGTGTGTGTGTGTGTGTGTGTGTGTGTGTGTGTGTGTGTGTGTGTGTATTTATACGCTCTGCATCAGAGCATCAAGCTGTACATAGTCCTGCTTTGATTGAATAAAGAGGTATTGAATCTCGAAAAATCTCTCTCTAGCTCGCTCTCTCTCTCACTCTAGCTCGCGCTCTCTCTCTCTCTAGCTCTCTCTCTAGATCGCTGTCTCTCTCTCTCTAGCTCCCTGTCTCTCTCTCTAGCTCTCTCTCTCTCTCTCTCTCTAGCTCGCTCGCTCGCTCTCTCTCTCTCTCTAGCTCGCTCTCTCTCTAGCTCGCTGTGTCTCTCTCTCTCTCTCTCTCTAGCTCTCTCTCTCTCTCTCTCTCTCTCTCTCTCTAGCTCGCTCTCTCTAGCTCTCTCTCTCTAGCTCGCTGTCTCTATCTCTCTCTCTCTAGCTCGCTGTCTCTCTCTCGCTCTATCTCTCTCTAGCTAGCTGTCTCTCTCTCTATCTCGCTGTCTCTCTCTCTCTCTCGTGTGCGCATGGACTGAGTGAGTGGGCGGAGTCGGAGCGGAAGTGAGTGAGTGTGTGCGGAGCGTGGCCGAGGCCGCTGCTCCAAGTTCGCTTGTTCATTTTTTCTATCTCTTTTTTCTATCTATTTTTTCTTAAGAAATACGATTTCCTTTAGGTCTTTGGTTTCTGAGAGAGTTCAAATTACTACTGTTTGTTGTGCGCGCGCGCGTGTGTGTGTGTGTGTGTGTGTGTGTGTGTGTTTGTGTGTGTGTGTGTGTGTTTGTCTGTGTGTTTGTCTGTGTGTTTGTGTGTGTTTCTCGCTGGCCTGGGCGGCTGTTTCCGTGGTGTTTTGGGAAACATGGCTGTCCCAGGTACCGGGAAATATGATTCCCTCACGCGGCGGCATGCTATTAAAGTAGCCACTACCGCCAGCGTTGAGGAGGTGTGTCTGGCCGTGGGGGAGAGTGTAGGATACGACAACATTCTGTCTGCGGCCCGGATGAATAGTGCTGTTGTGCTGTTTCTGAAAACGGTGGAGTTGGCAAACGAAATGGTGGACAGTGGAGTTGTGCTTGATGATGTGTTCCACTTAGTGCTTCCTTTGTCAACCCCGTCAAAAAAAATAATCCTGTCGAATGTTCCTCCTTTTATTAAGGACGAGGTTCTGTCCCAAGCTCTATCCCGCTATGGGAAACTGGTCTTCCAGATCAAGAGGATCGCAATTACAAGCAAATCCCCTCGTGTAAAACATATCGTGTCTTTTAGACGATTTGTGTACATGGTCCTGAAGGACAATAATGAGCTGGATCTGACACTCAATGTAAAGGTGGAGGATTTTAATTATGTAATTTATGCCACTACTACTACACTGAAGTGTTTTGGGTGTGGTTTATCTGGTCATCTGGTGAGGGCCTGTCCAGAAAAACGGGTAAATCCCGAAAATAGTGATAATGCTAACGTAGCCGCTGGTAACGAAATTACTGTTGGAGAGGGTGTTGGGGTGGATGGGGCCCACACACCGGGAGAGGGAACAGCAGTACCCTCTCAGGTGGAGGCACCTGAAGCTGTTCCCTCTCACCAGGGTATCAGTGTTCAACCAGGTGAAGAAGAGAAGGCTGAGAATGAGCCGGATTTAGGTGATAAGGGTACACAGGATAGTACGGTGTCACTAGATAGTGTGGATCCGTCCCTTGGTGATGAAGTTGCGGATGATAGCTCTCATATGGAGACGGAAGAAAATGTGTTCAAGGTGCCCCAGAGAAAGAGACGGAGAAATCGCCCTCATGCACAGGCTAAGAGGAAAGATGGCGTAGAGGAGCTGAATTCTGGGGAGGTAGAGAGTGAGAATGAAGCCTCCGACTGCAGTATAACATGTAGTGTAAATCTAAGTGGCTTTTCGAGCCATGAATATAGCGTGGACGACATCAAGGTGTTTCTGAGAAAGACTAAGCATGCTAGGAATGTGAGGATAGACGAGTTTTTCCCAGATGTGGAACAGTTCATTAGAAAAACACGTGGGTTTATGTCAGAAGGGGGTTTCACTGATCAGGAGGGGTACCGTCTAAAAAAAATCCTTACAAAAGTCAATGTTATGCTGGACAATAATGATAGTGATAGTCGATCCTAGACATCATGTATGTAAATCTATTAGTTTTCATCATTTTTATGAGTGAGTTTCGAGTTGCTTCGTTGAATTTAAATGGAGCAAGGGAAAGAAATAAAAGATTTTTGTTGTTTGAAACGGTGAAGCAAAAGAAAATTGACGTAATCTTTGCTCAGGAAACCCACACAGACGCTAATAATGCTGCGGACTGGGCCAGGGAGTTTAAAGGGTTATCCGTTTTAAGTCATAAGACATCTACCAGTGGGGGAGTAGCTATTTTATTTTCCAATAATTTTATCCCGTGTTCTTATCAAGTTGATGAAATCATAAAGGGTCGACTGTTAAAGGTTAGAGCTCAATATGAGAATAGGTGGGTCGTTCTTGTTTGTGTTTATGCCCCGACCACGGCCATTGACAGAATGGTATTTTTACGAAACCTAGATAATGTCCTAAAAAATTGTGACTCTGATGATTTTTTGATTCTAGGGGGGGATTTTAACTGTACAGAGCTGGATATGGACAGGAATCATGTAGAGCCCCATATGCCATCACGTAGAAGGCTAGTCGAATTAATGAATTCCTGTGACCTTGTGGACATTTGGAGAAATTTCCACCACATGCAGAAACAATATACCTGGGTGCACTCCTATAATAATATGCTCTCTATGGCCAGATTGGATAAATTTTATGGTTTTAAACACCAGTTAAGTGCTTTTAGAAGTTGTGCAATTATACCGGTAGGATTTACGGACCATTGTATGGTTCTGTCTACTGTGTATTTAAGTAAACTCAAGCATAAGAGTGCGTATTGGCATTTTAACACCAGTTTATTGCAAGACGGTCATTTTAAGGATGTGTTTAAGTATTTTTGGAGTGATTTTAGAACAACAAAGCGTTCTTTTAAATCGGTGCAACAGTGGTGGGATTTTGCCAAAACGCAAATTAAACAGCTGTGTCAACAGTATACCTCCAGTGTCACGAGAGACACAACTCTACGTATGAAATCCTTGGAAGATGAAATAATGGCGCTAATGGAGCCAATGAAAAACACAGGACGGCAGGTATGCATAGAAAATTTAAGGACAAAGAAGAATTTATTGACCAAATTGCTAGACGTTACCGCACAAGGAGCTCTGGTCAGGTCGCGATTTCAGACTGTAGAGTGTATGGATGCACCGTCAAAATTCTTTTTTAATTTGGAAAAAAAGAATGGTCAAAATAAGATGATACATGGCCTGTTTTCTGATGATGGGACACTTTTAGTGGACCACAGAGAAATTCGAAAGAGAGCAGTCGGGTTCTACAAGGAACTGTACATGAGTGAAATCTCCGTTGAGCAGGCCCATGATAACGTCTTCTTGGAAGATCTCCCTCAGGTGTCAGAGGAAGCACATGCAGACCTCGGAGGGGCGTTGACCCTAGAGGAACTGCTACGAGCCCTCCAGGGTATGGAGAGTGGCAAGGCACCAGGGATCGATGGTCTACCGGCTGAATTTTATAAGTCCTTTTGGCCTGAAATGGGTGCAGACCTACTGGAAGTACTGGGTGACAGTTTAGTCACGGGGCGGCTGCCGCTCAGTTGTCGCAGAGCAGTTTTGACTCTGTTGCCCAAGAAAGGAGATCTACACGACATAAAATCATGGAGACCTGTCTCAGTTCTCTGTGTAGAATACCGACTGCTCTCCAAGGTATTGGCAAAC
This sequence comes from Ictalurus punctatus, assembly GCF_001660625.3. Taxonomy (NCBI): domain Eukaryota; kingdom Metazoa; phylum Chordata; class Actinopteri; order Siluriformes; family Ictaluridae; genus Ictalurus; species Ictalurus punctatus. Next base: position 1,971,612 of record NC_030439.2, on the reverse strand, counting down.
CGACTTAGTAAAGTCATGGAAGAGGTGATCCATCCGGACCAGACCTACTGTGTGCCGGGTCGATTTATTCACGATAACATTTCGTTCATTAGGGATGTTGTAGAGGTCGGAAGGATTTTTAATTTGGAATGTGGTTTGATTTTAATTGACCAGGAAAAGGCTTTCGACAGGGTTGAGCATACATACTTATGGAACGTTTTGTCTGCTTTTGGTTTTAATTCGGATTTTATCGAAAAAATAAGAGTTCTGTACCGTGACAGTGAAAGCATACTGAAGGTTAATGGTGACTTGTGTGCTCCTTTTAAAGTTCATAGGGGAATAAGACAAGGATGCCCACTATCAGGCATGTTGTATTCCCTTGCGATTGAACCTCTTTTAACTAAACTGAGACCTGAACTGCAAGGTATAACAATTCCCAAGTGTGAGGGTGTTTTTAAACTATCAGCATACGCTGACGATGTGGCGATACTTGTTGGCAGCCAGAGGGATGTTGATACGATGCGGAAGATCACTGATGATTTTAGAACTGTTTCTTCTGCCAAGGTAAACTGGGAGAAAAGCGTGGCGTTTTTAATCGGGGGATGGTTAGGCGGCGTCCCAAACCTCCCAGACCGCTTACTATGGTGTAGAGGTGGTTTTAAGTGTTTGGGGGTGTTTTTAGGAGATGAACGGTTTATGGGGAAAAACTTTGAAGGGACTGTCGAGAAGGTAAAGGGTCGGTTGGAGAAGTGGAATTTTTTAGTTAAAAAAGTGTCCTTTAGGGGGCGGGTACTTATAATTAACAACCTGGTAGCATCATCCCTCTGGCATAGGCTTGCGTGCATCGATCCTCCAATACATGTTTTATCTAAAATCCAGTCAATTTTAGTTAATTTTTTCTGGGATAGTCTACACTGGGTTCCACAGAGTGTTCTGTTTCTCCCCAAGGATGAAGGGGGACATGGACTGGTACACCTGCAGAGCAGGACTGCAGCCTTTCGGTTACGTTTTGTGCAAAGGCTGCTACAAGGACCTGTAAATGCAAACTGGAAGGGTGTCGCATGTGCCATTTTACGGACACTTGAAGGGCTGGATTTGCATAAACCTCTTTTCTGGATGGACCCGAAAAAGATGGACATCAGGAAACTTCCTGTTTTTTACCGAAATGTTTTTTAAAGTGTGGGGACTTTTAACAGTGCAGAGAGTACAAAGCTCAAGTTCTCTCTACTGGCTGCTGCAGGAGCCGATTATAAAGGGTTCCATTCTTGATGTCTCTCAGAGGAAGCCGTTTCCTGCGCTCACGGAGGGGTTCCGCAGGGCTGAAGTCGTCACTCTGGGTGACCTACTGACCGTAGCAGGACCGGGTTTTGGGAACGCGGTGGCAGTTGCTGGGCACATAAAGATGAGGTCAGTCCGTGTAGTCACGCAGTTCCTTGTGGAATGGAGGTCCCTGTTGACTGAAGAGGTCTTGAAAATGCTGGAGGAATATTCCGGAGGGCTAAACAGTCCCAATGACCAAGATCCCTTACCAGATTTTAGTGTCTCGGCGAATGTACATGAGTGCTCAGGTGTGTTTTTTAAATCTGAACAACTAAGTTTTGTGGGTCCCAAGGAAAGAACTGTATAAAATGTGCGTACTATCCCTAAATAAAAAGTTTCTGGACAAAAGAGTCGACACACCTTGGCGGTCTGTTCTACAAATAAAGGAACATGTAAAGCCACAATGGAGGGCTTTGTACAAGTCACCATTAACAAAAAAGTGTGGGGATTTACAGTGGAGGATTTTACACGGTGCAGTGGCTGTTAATTCTTTTATCTGTGTTTTAAACCCTGATGTGAGTTATGAATGTCCTTTCTGTGCCGTGAGAGAATCTGTGTTTCACATGTTTATGCACTGTGTGAGATTGAAGCCTCTTTTTACTGTTTTACAGAGACTGCTTGGCCATTTTAATGAGAGTTTTACAATCGAAACTTTTATCTTTGGTTTTAAATACTCTCAAAAAAAAAAGGTTTAAGTGTCAGTTGATAAATTTGATCATAGGGCAGGCAAAGATGGCCATATATGTCAGCAGGAGAAACAGAATTGAATCAAATTCAGGGGACAGCGTTTTAGTGGTTTTTGCGATTCTCTTAAAATCTAGGATACTAATCGATTTTAAGTTTCACCGAGAGATGAAAGACCTTGTAGCGGTTGAGAATATCTGGTGTCTGGAAGGGGCATTATGTGTGGTTTTAGAAGAAAAAGTGAGATTTCATCAACTTTTAGAAGACTGTATACATACTGGTTGATATTTGCTTATTTGATATTCTTCACTCTTTTGGGGGTTTTGAAGGCAACTGGAAGGAGAAGTATTTTAATTATCTATTTATTTATCTTTTTATATATATATTTATATGTAAATAAACTTATTTTACCTTTTTTTTTTTTTTCTTTTAAGGTCATTTGCAATGACTCTGAGGGACCGAAATAGGTCAATGTAGCTTTTAAAAGCTTGTAAATAAAAGGCCTTTGAAATTCAAATTCTCTCTAGCTCTCTCTCTCTCTCTCAATCTCTCTATCTAGCTCTCTCTCTATATCTCTATCTTTCTAGCTCTCTCTAGCTCTCTCTCTCTAGCTCTAGCTCTCTATCTAGCTCTCTCTCTCTCTCTCTAGCTCTCTCTCTCAATCTCTATCTATCCATCTCTCTATCTTTCTAGTTCTCTCTAGCTCTCTCTCTCTAGCTCTATCTCTCTGGCTCTCTCAATCTCTATCTATCTATCTCTCTATCTTTCTAGCTCTCTATCTTTCTAGCTCTCTCTCTCTCTCTAGCTCTCTCTCTCTCTCTCTCTCTCTAGCTCTCTCTCTCTCTCTATCCGCCACTAAAGATCAGCAGTGCGCTTCTCTATGGGCGGTTTGTACAGGGACCTCCAGCATCCTCGTGGGGAAGAGTCCGGTTCCAACAGCCCTGACCAGTGTGACTCCTTCAGTCCTGTCAAAGCACCTCTGTACACAACCTTGATACATGTTTCATACAGCGCTTTCTTGAATGCGTCCTCCAAAGTTGTCAGTGTTTGAAAGGATAAGAGAGCTCCTTCCTCTGTCCATGTCTCCATGTAAAAAAAAATGGAAAAAGGAAAAGCCACCCCAGCACTCAGGTTAGACCCATGACTAAGGACTTTCTCCCCTTTCCACCACAGACCCCATTTAGCTTAACTGTCCTGGTCGCTTTGGGTTTCTTGTAGCAAGATCACCCCTATATCCTTTCACTATTCAGTCTCTAGAAGTAGTCTATTCTTTCTTTCATCTCACATCCCATTAACATTCAGGGACCCCACCCGCAAGACCTCCATGAGAGAACGAGATATGAAGAGAGAGAAACCAAAAAAAGATCTTTTTTCTTTTGCACTAGGGAATTGTGTAGATCAAGAATCAGTGTTCTTTGTGTGCTCTCTTCACTCTTTGCTCCTGCTGCTCTCTTTGTCCTTCCTACCAGTGTGTGTGTGTTCACTGCTAATAATGGGGGGGGGGGGGGGGGGGGGGTAAATAAAAAACAGAAACAGACAGTAAAAACTTGAACAAGTTTAATATTTCATTTTAGTTTCAATGTGTGTCATTTACAGAATATTATAAATCAATATCACCAAAGAAATCTAAACTGCATTCTAAACAACTTCAGAGCATCCTAGTGACTAAATACAAGTCAAATGAAGTAGGACGGGAGATCATAGAAACCTCACGTCAAGATTATGTAAGACACTCGTTTTAGTTTCAAAATTTGTCGATCGTCATTAATATCTCCTTAAAATGGATTAGTAGTTAAAAACTCTTCATTCTCGTCTTACCTTGAGATGAGCCTCCGAAGGCAGAGTCAACATCTGTGAAGGGAAAAATAAAATACTGTAACAAGCAGCAGTAGTTGCTCGGTCTACATGAAATGAAAAACCTCAGTGGACATGCTGGGAGACTGAGGTAGATGCTCATACCGTCCGAGGTGCCTGGAGGTTCCTCAACAGGTCGCCTAGCTCCGTTCATCCCTGTGGTAAGAATAGTAGAGCTCAGTATAAAGGTTTTGGTGTCACATGTTCATACACAAACAAAAACTGTTCTACACCTTTAAGGTGAAGCTGTACATCTCTAACCAGATATCCTCCACATCACAAACAAAAACAGTTCAGACTGAAAGGTCTTATTTTTCGGGGTAGTGATTTTGTTGATGCTTTGCTTTGTGAAATTTTTGTGGTCAGGGTACAGTGTAAGTCAGCTGATTTTTGTGGCAGGTCTATGACCAGCACAATAAGCAGATCGACCTCTGCCTATTAACCGTCGAGATACTTTAAATTTACTTGGCACATATTGACCATATTACTTTGTTTAACAATAACCGTATTGCTTCAGTAACAGGTGTGTATATCTGAACTATTGTATAATTCTTTTGTACATCATACGGTACACTTATGTTGACTTTAATGATCTGATGATTGTATGTTTATGTGCTTTTACCCGTTTCTGTTGGTGTCTGTGGATATGTCTCTTCATCATCAGAGTCCTCACTTTGCTCAGAATCAGTCAGGTCTAGGTTATCTAACAAAAGATGAACATCGAGATGACCATCGAAAAAGTTTAACTGCAAATGTTAGAGTTGTTACAAAATTAAATTAATGATCATGCGTAAATCTGATGAATATTAAATTGTTCAAGATTTAAGGTCTGTATGCAAGGGATTATCTTTAGGCTAGGAATACTTGATGACCTTTACACTAAACTATAAAATATCATTTGTAACAACTTTAATAGCAATACTTTCAATTTCAATCTCTTCTAGTGTTTTGCGCTGAAGATTTGTAAGTGAACCTTCCTCCATGGCAAGTAGCAGTTTGGATATTTTGGCCAGCTGGGTTGCAGCTTCTGGAAGCCTGTAATACTCTCTGTGGACACGAATATCGTGGCCCAAACAGTCAGCAACTTGGTCCAACTCGTGGTTTTTGAGGTTTAGGACCTGTGACATAGTTGCAACGTGTTTGCGTAATTGTGTAGACTTGAGGAGTTCAGGGTTTTGCGCACCACACTCATTTGCATAAATCCTTAGACAGTCTTGTCCTCGATAAGGAGTCAGACAGTTAGGTCTCGCAAACAGGAATGTGTTTTCTTCTGGGACTCCACACTCTTTCCTTCTGCTCATGAGGCAGGTTAAGGCATCGACCACGTCTGGCGATAGCAACACTGCAACTTTTCGCCCCCTTTTACCCCTAATTTCCACCCGACTGACATGTGCACAAAGTTTTTGTTCGGACTTTGAGAGTCCAACAGCAACATCCTTATGTAGGGCAGCTGCGTCCCTTTCTAGGAAGCCTTTTAACTGCATCTTTGCAACCTCTCCTCCACGTCTTCGGTGGAACAGTATTATTTTAGCTAGAGCTGCTCTGCAAAGTTCCCCGTAGACTTGTGCTGATGGAATCTTTTTCAAGTTCTCAGATGCAAAACCAGCAATCTTTTCAAGACGCTGGTGAAGACGTTGTACGTCCTCTGTGAAAGGGAGGGTGGATGGCTTGTTAAAGTGCCCCTCATTCAAGGTGGTCAAAGCTGTGTGTGAAACAAGTTCAGACCATTTTGCATTATAGAGCGTTGTGAACGTCTGGGTTGACTTTATCCACTCACTGTCTTCTGCCATTAGAGCTCTGCAATGTATAACGTCACATATCTTTTTCAAGGACTGGCCCAACTTACGTGCAAGGCTCGGAGTCTGGTAGGAGTTATTTTCTTCATCAAAACCAATTCAATTCAATTTTATTTGTATAGCGCTTTTTACAGTAGACATCGTCTCAAAGCAGCTTTACAGAAATATCAACACGGTCTACAGATATTAAAGGTGTGAGTTTATCCCAACTGAGCGAGCCGGTGGTGACGGTGGCAAGGAAAAACTCCCTAAGATGTATTAAGAGGAAGAAACTTTGAGAGGAACCCGACTCAGAAGGGAACCCGTCCTCATCTGGGTAACAACAGATAGTGTGAAAAAGTTCATTATGGATTTATATGAAGTCTGTATGGCCTTAGGAGCAGCCGTAGTCCCAGCAGTCTGGAATTAAAGAAGATTTGGGCTCCATCCAGAGGCAGAAAGATCTGGATCTCTAGTATCTCCATAAATTCGTGTAGGGCTTGGCGAAAGGAGAGAGGGAGAAAAAGATAATTATGACTGCGAAGTAGTAGAACAGAATCTAGTCAGGGTAGGCTTGAGTAAACAAATACGTTTTAAGCCTAGACTTAAACACTGAGACTGTGTCTGAGTCCCGAACACTAATAGGAAGACTGTTCCATAACTGTGGGGCTCTATAAGAGAAAGCTCTTCCCCTGCTGTAGCCTTCACTATTCGAGGTACCGTCAAATAGCCTGCACCCAAGTAGGCGTGGCGGATCAGATAAAACCAAAAATCTCACTTAGATAGTGTGGCGCGAGACCGTTTAGTGCTTTATTAGGTTAATAAAAGTATTTTATAGTTAATGTGAGATTTCACTGGGAGCCAATGCAGTATTGATAATATCGGTGTGATGTGGTCGTATCTTCTGGTTCTAGTTAGGACTCTAGCAGCTGCATTCTGGACTAACTGGAGCTTATTTATATTCCTACTGGAACATCCAGACAGTAAGGCATTACAGTAATCTAATCTAGAGGTGACGAATGCATGAACTAGTATTTCCGCATCATGTAGTGACAATATGTTTCTATCTTAGAAATATTTCTGAGATGAAAGAAGGCTATCCTAGTAATATTATCTACATGAGCATCAAATGATAGACTGGAGTCAATAATCACTCCAATGTCTTTAACTGCTGCACATGATGAAACAGAAAGACCATCCAGAGTAACCATGTGATCAGAAAGATTACTTCTAGCTACACGTGGGCCTAATAAAAGTATTTCTGTTTTATCAGAATTAAGCAGAAGGAAGTTAATTAACATCCAACGTCTAATGTCCTTTACACAATCCTCAACTTTACTACGCTTCTGTCTGTCCTCTGGCTTCGCTGAAACATACAGCTGTGTATCATCAGCATAACAGTGGAAGCTAATTCCATGTTTACGAATAATTTGACCTAGGGGTAGCATATATAAAGTAAAGAGCAGTGGGCCTAAAACAGAACCCTGTGGAACTCCAAAAGTAACCTCAGTACGCATGGAGAATTCACCATTTACATCTACAAACTGATAACGATCGGTCAGATAAGACCTGAGCCAGGAGAGGACTGTTCCCTTAATACCAACAACATTTTCTAATCTATCAAGTAGAATAGTGTGTTCTATAGTATCAAAAGCTGCACTAAGGTCGAGTAACACAAGCAGCGAGACACAACCCTGATCAGAGGTCAGTAGAAGGTCATTTACTACTTTAACCAGCGCTGTCTCTGTGCTATGATGAGGTCTAAATCCTGACTGATACATTTCATGAATGTTATTCCTATCTAAGTACGAGCATAACTGCTTTGCTACAACCTTTTCTAAAATCTTAGAGATGAAGGGGAGATTTGATATCGGTCTATAGCTGGACAATTGAGACGGGTCAAGGTCAGGTTTTTTAATCAGGGGTTTACTAACTGCTAGTTTAAGTGATTTAGGTACACAGCCCGTGCTTAGGGAAGAATTGATTATATTTAGAAGTGGTTCAATTACTCCTGGACAAATCTGTTTACACAAACATGTAGGTACGGGATCTAGTAAGCAAGTTGATGAATTGGCTGAAGAGATTAATGTAGCTAGTTCGGTCTCTCTAAGCGGAGCAAAACACTCTAAGCATTGATCTGATATTGCTACATTGTCATGTAATGGGTTTGTTACAGTACTGTCCAGTTTTAATTTAATGGCCTGTATTTCACGTCTAATATTTTCAACCTTATCAATGAAAAATGTCATGAAATCTTCACTGCTATGTAATGATTGAGTGTTTCTCTCTGTAGTGGTTTTATTCCTAGTTAATTCTGCTACTGTGTTGAAAAGTAATCCAGAATTGTTTTTGTTGTCTCCTATGAAGGTGGAGAAATCAATTTTTCTAGCATAGCCAAGAGATTTCCTATATTTTAGTAGGCTCTCCTTCCATGCTGTTTGAAATATCACCAGTTTGGTTTGACGCCGTTTACGTTCTAATTGTCGAGTTGTCTGTTTTAAGGTTCGCGTTTGATCGTTATACCAGGGTGCTATTTTTTTTTTAACTCTATCTAGCGTGTAGCGGAGTGTTGACTCCAAGCTTTCAGTCACCTGATTGAGTTCTATGTGATCTGACGGTGAACCAAATCTAACTGATGTTTCTGCGAGGTTATTTATGAAGCTCGGTGCAGTAGCTGATGTGTAGGTACGTTTTACGCGGTAGCGAGGCGAGGTGGAAATATTATGATCAATACGTATTATGAACGAGATAAGATAATGGTCTGAGACAACTTCAGACTGCGGAAAAATGATATTTTCTATACTTAGTCCGTATGTTAGTATGAGGTCAAGAGTGTGACCACCATTATGAGTAGGCCCGATTACGTTCTGATTAATCCCTACTGAATCTAAAATGGACACAACCGCTAATCTCAGAGGGTCTTCCAGGTTATCAAAATGAATATTAAAGTCTCCGACGATTAATGCTTTATCTACAGACACGACCAGGTTTGAGACAAAGTCTGCAAATTCACTAAGAAGTTCAGTATATGGCCCTGGGGTCTGTAAATAAGAATTAGAGGAATTGACTTATTTTTTGTGGCTACAAAACTTATACTGGTATAAAGAATTTCAAAAGAATTAAATTTATGCTTAGGTTTTTGTGTGACGACTAGATTTTTACTATGGATGAGACCAACACCTCCTCCTCTACCAGCTGAACGAGGCTGATGTACATGACTGTATCCAGGAGGACTGGCTTCACTTAATGCTATGTACTCGTTTGGTTTAATCCAAGTTTCTGTTAAACACATTAAATTACATTCCTGATCAGTAATGATGTCGTTAACAATAAGAGCCTTAGACGCAAGAGATCTAATGTTTAATAGTCCTAGCCTCAGATCAGAAGTGCTGGCTGTGCATTCAGTATGATTGAATTTTATGTTATTTAGGTTACGAAGATGGACTTTCCGAGATTTTCTATATATTTGTATAGCTCGGGTAACAGACACAGTCTCTATAGTATGCATCACCGGTGCCGGGTTTTTAATTGAACATTAATTATACTGAATGTTGTTATTGTAGGAAGATGTACTTACGGTAGGCAGTCACTTGGAGTGTAGCGCCTTGGAGATGTTGTCTGAATGCAGTTCCGCTCCGAGGCTGCTGGGGTGCAGGCCATCAGGATGAAACACCCTAGGACGCTCCCAGAACAGATTCCAGTTATTGACAAACACCAGATCCTGCTCATTACACCAAGAGACTAACCAATCATTTAATGCTAGAAGTCTACTGAACTTTTCTGCTCCACGTCTGTATGTGGGAAGAGGTCCAGAGACGATGATCTTCGCGGTGGGTGATCTGCCTCGTACCGTCTCCATCAGGCTGGAGAAGTCCCTCTTCAGAACCTCCGTCTGCCGCAGCCTGGTGTTGTTCGTCCTCGCGTGCAGCACAACCGCTCCAATACGCTCGTCCTTCTTCAGGATCCCGGATACCTGCGCAGCGACATCAAGGACACGAGCACCAGAAAAACAGCGTGCGCCCACCTTACCTTTAGATGAGGCTACACGGACGTTCCGCACAATGCAGTCCCTGACGATCACAGCGTTGGGTCTGGTCTGACGGAGAGGGGCGAAGCGGTTCCTGGTTGGAATCTCGAACACCGGAGGTGGAGAGGGTCCAGCCCGCGCCTTCCACCGCCGGTTCACCCAAGGCCCGAGGTGTGTTGGCGCCGGCGTGATGGAGCACAGAGAAACACACGGCGTAGAGGGGCTGGGAGTGGAAATACCACGCTGTGTGCTTACCTTGGATATGTGGGCAGAGGCACAAGATGTTTCCAGCGCAGTTTGTCGCTCCAGCAGCTGGGCCTGCTTGTCGAGTAGGCCGCGGATCTGCTTCTCCACATCCTCCAGTTCCAGCCGCACCACGTGAAGCTCGAGCGAGTCCTCATCTGCACTCAAAACTGGAGAGACAGCAGACATAGTTGTGGTGATGCTAGCAGGCTACGGGCTACAAGCTAGTCGCGGATGTTTGTAAAAAACAGATCAAATTGAGCGACAGCGCAACGTTACGATTGTTTTATCTAAAGTAGTGTCAGTTATATTTGTATAACGTAACGTAAATAATTTTAAAGTATAGAGATTAGAAGAAATTAATGTAATAGCGTTAGCTCGAAGGTGCTGCTTCCTCAATGACACTTCAGGTTCTCTCTCTATCTCTAGAGAGGGAGAGAGATAGATAGAGAGAGAAAGAGAGACAGAGAGCAGGAGAGAGAGAGAGAGAGATAAAGAAAGAGAGAGAGAGAGAGAGAGGGACAGAGAGCTATAGAGAGAAAGTTGCCTTCAAAACCCCCAAAGGAGTGAAGAATATAAAATAAGCAGCCAAGTATCAACCAGTATGTATACAGTCTTCTAAAAGTTGATGAAATCTCACTTTTTCTTCTAAAACCACACATAATGCCCCTTCCAGACACCAGATATTCTCAAATGATACAAGGTCTTTCATCTCTTGGTGAAACTTAAAATCGATTAGTATCCTAGATTTTAAGAGAATCGCAAAAACCACTAAAACGCTGTCCCCTGAATTTGATTCAATTCTGTTTCTCCTGCTGACATATATGGCCATCTTTGCCTGCCCTATGATAAAATTTATCAACTGACACTTAAACCTTTTTTTTTTGAGAGTATTTAAAACCAAAAATAAAAGTTTTGATTGTAAAACTCTCATTAAAATGGCCAAGCAGTCTCTGTAAAACAGTAAAAAGAGGCTTCAATCTCACACAGTGCATAAACATGTGAAACACAGATTCTCTCACGGCACAGAAAGGACATTCATAACTCACATCAGGGTTTAAAACACAGATAAAAGAATTAACAGCCACTGCACCGTGTAAAATCCTCCACTGTAAATCCCCACACTTTTTTGTTAATGGTGACTTGTACAAAGCTCTCCATTGTGGCTTTACATGTTCCTTTATTTGTAGAACAGACCGCCAAGGTGTGTCGACTCTTTTGTCCAGAAACTTTTTATTTAGGGATAGTACGCACATTTTATACAGTTCTTTCCCAGATGGTACCTTGGGACCCACAAAACTTAGTTTTTCAGATTTAAAAAACACACCTGAGCACTCATGTACATTCGCCGAGACACTAAAATCTGGTAAGGGATCTTGGTCATTGGGACTAATTAGCCCTCCGGAATATTCCTCCAGCATTTTCAAGACCTCTTTAGTCAACAGGGACCTCCATTCCACAAGGAACTGCGTGACTACACGGACTGACCTCATCTTTATGTGCCCAGCAACTGCCACCGCGTTCCCAAAACCCGGTCCTGCTACGGTCAGTAGGTCACCCAGAGTGACAACTCCAGCCCTGCAGAACCCCTCCGTGAGCCGTGAGAATACAACATGCCTGATAGTGGGCATCCTTGTCTTATTCCCCTATGAACTTTAAAAGGAGCACACAAGTCACCATTAACCTTCAGTATGCTTTCACTGTCACGGTACAGAACTCTTATTTTTTCGATAAAATCCGAAACGTTCCATAAGTAGGTATGCTCAACCCTGTCGAAAGCCTTTGCCTGGTCAATTAAAATCAAACCACATTCCAAATTAAAAATCCTTCCGACCTCTACGACATCCCTAATGAACGAAATGTTATCGTGAATAAATCGACCCGGCACACAGTAGGTCTGGTCCGGATGGATCACCTCTTCCATGACTTGACTAAGTCGGTTTGCCAATACCTTGGAGAGCAGTCGGTATTCTACACAGAGAACTGAGACAGGTCTCCATGATTTTATGTCATGTAGATCTCCTTTGTTGGGCAACAGAGTCAATACTGCTCTGCGACAACTGAGCGGCAGCCGCCCCGTGACTAAACTGTCACCCAGTACTTCCATTAGGTCTGCACCCATTTCAGGACAAAAGCACTTATAAAATTCAGCCGGTAGACCATCGATCCCTGGTGCCTTGCCACTCTCCATACCCTGGAGGGCTCGTAGCAGTTCCTCTAGGGTCAACTCCCCTCCGAGGTCTGCATGTGCTTCCTCTGACACCTGAGGGAGATCTTCCAAGAAGACGTTATCATGGGCCTGCTCAACGGAGATTTCACTCATGTACAGTTCCTTGTAGAACCCGACTGCTCTCTTTCGAATTTCTCTATGGTCCACTAAAATTGTCCCATCATCAGAAAACAGGCCATGTATCATCTTATTTTGACCATTCTTTTTTTCCAAATTAAAAAAGAATTTTGACGGTGCATCCATACACTCTACAGTCTGAAATCGCGACCTGACCAGAGCTCCTTGTGCGGTAACGTCTAGCAATTTGGTCAATAAATTCTTCTTTGTCCTTAAATTTTCTATGCATACCTGCCATCCTGTGTTTTTCATTGGCTCCATTAGCGCCATTATTTCATCTTCCAAGGATTTCATACGTAGAGTTGTGTCTCTCGTGACACTGGAGGTATACTGTTGACACAGCTGTTTAATTTGCGTTTTGGCAAAATCCCACCACTGTTGCACCGATTTAAAAGAACGCTTTGTTGTTCTAAAATCACTCCAAAAATACTTAAACACATCCTTAAAATGACCGTCTTGCAATAAACTGGTGTTAAAATGCCAATACGCACTCTTATGCTTGAGTTTACTTAAATACACAGTAGACAGAACCATACAATGGTCCGTAAATCCTACCGGTATAATTGCACAACTTCTAAAAGCACTTAACTGGTGTTTAAAACCATAAAATTTATCCAATCTGGCCATAGAGAGCATATTATTATAGGAGTGCACCCAGGTATATTGTTTCTGCATGTGGTGGAAATTTCTCCAAATGTCCACAAGGTCACAGGAATTCATTAATTCGACTAGCCTTCTACGTGATGGCATATGGGGCTCTACATGATTCCTGTCCATATCCAGCTCTGTACAGTTAAAATCCCCCCCTAGAATCAAAAAATCATCAGAGTCACAATTTTTTAGGACATTATCTAGGTTTCGTAAAAATACCATTCTGTCAATGGCCGTGGTCGGGGCATAAACACAAACAAAAACGACCCACCTATTCTCATATTGAGCTCTAACCTTTAACAGTCGACCCTTTATGATTTCATCAACTTGATAAGAACAGGGGATAAAATTATTGGAAAATAAAATAGCTACTCCCCCACTGGTAGATGTCTTATGACTTAAAACGGATAACCCTTTAAACTCCCTGGCCCAGTCCGCAGCATTATTAGCGTCTGTGTGGGTTTCCTGAGCAAAGATTACGTCAATTTTCTTTTGCTTCACCGTTTCAAACAACAAAAATCTTTTATTTCTTTCCCTTGCTCCATTTAAATTCAACGAAGCAACTCGAAACTCACTCATAAAAATGATGAAAACTAATAGATTTACATACATGATGTCTAGGATTGACTGTCACTATCATTATTGTCCAGCATAACATTGACTTTTGTAAGGATTTTTTTTAGACGGTACCCCTCCTGATCAGTGAAACCCCCTTCTGACATAAACCCACGTGTTTTTCTAATGAACTGTTCCACATCTGGGAAAAACTCGTCTATCCTCACATTCCTAGCATGTTTAGTCTTTCTCAGAAACACCTTGATGTCGTCCACGCTATATTCATGGCTCGAAAAGCCACTTAGATTTACACTACATGTTATACTGCAGTCGGAGGCTTCACTCTCACTCTCTACCTCCCCAGAATTCAGCTCCTCTACGCCATCTTTCCTCTTAGCCTGTGCATGAGGACGATTTCTCCGTCTCTTACTCTGGGGCACCTTGAACACATTTTCTTCCGTCTCCATATGAGAGCTATCATCCGCAACTTCATCACCAAGGGACGGATCCACACTATCTAGTGACGCCGTACTATCCTGTGTACCCTTATCACCTAAATCCGGCTCAGTCTCAGCCTTCTCTTCTTCACCTGGTTGAACACTGATACCCTGGTGAGAGGGGCCAGCTTCAGGTGCCTCCACCTGAGAGGGTACTGCTGTTCCCTCTCCCGGTGTGTGGGCCCCATCCACCCCAACACCCTCTCCAACAGTAATTTCGTTACCAGCGGCTACGTTAGCATTATCACTATTTTCGGGATTTACAACGGCACTATTCATCCGGGCCGCAGACAGAATGTTGTCGTATCCTACACTCTCCCCCACGGCCAGACTCACCTCCTCAACGCTGGCGGTAGTGGCTACTTTAATAGCATGCCGCCGCGTGAGGGAATCATATTTCCCGGTACCTGGGACAGCCATGTTTCCAAAACACCACGGAAACAGCCGCCCAGGCCAGCGAGAAGCACACACAAACACACACACACAAACACACACACACAAACACACACACACAAACACACACACACACAAACACACACACACACAAACACACACACACACACACACACAAACACACACACACACGCGCGCGCGCTCAACAAACAGTAGTAGTTTGAACTCTCTCAGAAACCAAAGACCTAAAGGAAATCGTATTTCTTAAGAAAAATTAGATAGAAAAAAAGAGATAGAAAAAATGAACAAGTGAACTTGGAGCAGCGGCCTCGGCCACGCTCCGCACACACTCACTCACTTCCGCTCCGACTCCGCCCACTCACTCAGTCCATGCGCACACGAGAGAGAGAGAGAGCTAGAGAGAGAGCTAGATAGATAGAGAGAGAGCTAGATAGAGAGAGAGAGAGCTAGATAGAGAGAGAGCTAGATAGAGAGAGAGAGAGCTAGATAGAGAGAGAGAGCTAGAGAGAGAGCTAGATAGAGAGAGAGAGAGCTAGATAGATAGAGAGAGAGAGCTAGATAGATAGAGAGAGAGCTAGATAGAGAGAGAGAGAGCTAGATAGATAGAGAGAGAGAGCGCTAGAGAGGGAGAGAGAGAGCTAGAGAGGGAGAGAGAGCTAGATAGAGAGATTTGAGATTCAATACCTCTTTATTGAATCAAAGCAGGACTTTGTACAGCTTGATGCTCTGATGCAGAGCGTATATATATACACACATACACACACACAAAAGCATAGACATGATTTAGTCCAACACAGTCCCAAAAATAAGAGCATTCTCCACTACTGAACATAAGACATCTTTGAGGCACCATATATGAGTGAACTCCTCTACATTATTTGTGGTTTTGTAGAAAGCAAAATGGAGATTTAATCTGGCCTTTACCATTCTGACAAAAACTGTGTTTGCATCACAATCTGATGACTCCTCAACTTTGTTTCTTCTAGTAAGGTAAATTGCCATTTTTGCTTGGCCTAGCACGAAGTTAAACAGTTGACCTTTCCTTCTCTCCTTCTGCTTGGAACAGCTGCTTGGAAAACTTTTCCCCAAACATCATGAACATTTGTTGTAGCAGCTGAAACAGGGTGTGTAGTCTGGTGCACTCTGAAGAGCAGTGATAGACCGTTTCCCTCTGCAAGCAAAAAGGACAGTTATCTCTAACACTGGGGTTGATCACAGAAATAAAAGCGTTCACTGCAACAATGCCATGTAAAATTCTCCACTGTAAATCTCCAACCCTTTTTGTCAACGGTGGTTTGTATAGCGCTCTCCATGCAGGTTTGACTTCACTGTCGAGCCCTAAATGGGCTCTCCAAGGAGTGTCCACCCTGTCACGTAGTTTGCCTTTATTCAACACTTTTACATATACAGAGTACATAATTTCCCCCCCCATGGTTTCCAGCCTATTTGTGAAGGTCTCTCTGGACTCCAACAGCTGTCCTGTACAGTCTTTAAAATCAGGAAGGAGAGTCACTTCAGGGAAGGGCTCGTCAGCATTTGGGTGACAGTGTCCGTTACAGTAGTTGTTCAGCAGAGACAGTTCCGTTTTTGTGAGCTCGCGCTTCCATGTGTTGAGCAGTTGGCTTAAGACCCTGGTGGAAGTAATTCCTACATGAGAGGCTACACCTGCAGCGTTGATCAGTCCGGGTCCACATCGCTCGACCACATGTCCAAGCGTGACAGTCCCAGCTGAAATGAACAACTGCATCACAGAGGGTCCTGCTACGCGCTCCACGTTGAAGCGAGTCCCATGCACCACTGGTTCCTTCAGTAGCCACGTTAGGGTCTCACCGCCTGGTCTTCTCCTTTTGTGGAGCATCCCCCACACAGTAAACAGTCCTTGGTAGAACTTTGGAAGATCTTGAAGTTTGTGAGAAGTCAGGTCCATCAGCCACAAAGACTCAGCAAGACCCAAATTCCGGCCTCATGTCAATATCGTTCGGGCCAAGGGTCTCCAGACAAGGTCTCTGGGCCCAACAAGGAGCCTCTGAATGAACTGGAGTCGGAAGGCGGCGCCCCTGCTGGCGAGATGGATGAGTCCCTGCCCTCCTTCCTCCTTGGGTAGAAAAAGTACGCTTTGCGGGACCCAATGCAAACGGTCCCAGAAAAAGTTCACCAATGCTGCTTGTATTTTAGCCAGCAGCTGTGCTGGAGGGTCTACGCATGCTAAGCGGTGCCACAGCATAGACGACACCAGATTGTTAATCACAAGTGTGCGACCCCTCAAAGACATGTGCGGTAAAATCCATTTCCATTTATTTAAACGCCCTTCCACCTTCTCTAAAACATTATCCCAATTTTTCCCCACAAAAGTATCATCACCGAGATAAACACCAAGATACTTGAAACCGCATTTGTTCCACCTCAGCCCAGCAGGTAAAACCAGTTTCTTACACAGCTCACCGCCCAATGTTATCGCTTCACTTTTTCCCCAGTTAATTCTTGCAGAGGACACTACACCAAACTCATTAATGCTTTCTACAAGGGTGTCAATATCTTCTTGTTTCTCGGTGATGACAACAACATCGTCAGCATAAGCAGATAATTTAAAAACTGTTTCACATCCAGGAAGGGTTACACCTGAAAGAGACCGTCTTAATCTGTTTAGGAGAGGCTCTATGGCCAAGGAGTACAGCATGCCGGATAATGAGCAGCCTTGTCTGACTCCACTCTGAACCTTAAAAGGAGCACTTAAACCACCGTTGATCTTTAAAATACTCTCAATGTCACTGTACAAGACTCGCACCATGTTTATAAAACCCGAGCTGAACCCGAACGCACCTAGCGTTTGCCACAGATATTGATGTTCAACTCTGTCAAAGGCCTTTTCCTGATCTAGAGAGATCAAGCAGGAATCACAGCCCAATGACTTGGAGAGGTCCAGAACATCACGAATTAGAATGATGTTATCAGATATCAACCTGTCGGGTATGCAGTAGGTCTGATCGACATGGACAACATGCTCCATAACTTGTCTCAGCCTCATGGCCAACACCTTTGATAGAAGTTTGTAGTCAGTGCTGAGAAGAGCCACTGGTCGCCAGTTTCTGATCTCCTGTAAATCTCCTTTTTTAGGGAGAAGGGTAAGGATTGCCCTCCTGCAGCTCAATGGTAGTTGCCCCTTGTTCAAACTGTCTCTGAGGACAAGCAGTAGATCCTCTCCGATCACAGGCCAGAATGCTTTATAAAAGTCCACAGGAAGACCATCAATACCTGGTGCCTTACCGCACTTTAGGCTCTGCAACGCAGAAAGTAGCTCAGCAGCAGTGATTTCAGCCTCCAGGTCTGCGTTGACCTCCTCTGAGACCTTGGGTAAACCCTCATAAAAGGACTGCGCCACCTCTGGTTTCTCCTGGAACTCTTTCCTGAAAAGCTTTTCATAAAAAGTTACTGCACACTTACGGATCTAAACAGACTCCTGTAGCAGGTGCCCGGTGCTGGACCGCAGAGAGTGCATGAGCTTCCTCTGTCCATTCCTGCGTTCAAGGCCAAAGAAAAAGTGAGAGGGTGCATCCATCTTTACGACATTTTGGTGACGAGATCGAACCAGAGCACCTTGAGCAGAGAAACCCAACAGGTTAGATAGAGCTGATTTTTTCCTCTGGAGAATTTTTAAATGTTCTCCTTTTCTAGATAAATTTGCCAAATCTTGCAGCTTCACTATTTCACTCTCCAAATTTTTCATGGCCCTCGTCATGTCTTTTGTGACATTGAGAGTGTACTGTAGGCACAGCTGTTTGATCTTACCCTTCCCTATGTCCCACCACTGTTGTAGAGACGTGTATTCGGACTTAGTTTTTGTATAACTTCTCCAAAAATACACAAAAATATCCTTAAAAGCATTGTCAGACAACAGAGACGCGTTAAAATGCCAGTAGGCGCTATTACATTTCACATCCTTAATAAAGATGGAAACTTGGACAAGGGAGTGGTCTGAGAATCCAACTGGGTGTATTGAGCAGCTTCTCAGTATGTTGCTTTGATGTGCGAAACAATAAAATCTATCAAGCCTTGCCAAAGACAAAAAGTTGTCTTTCACATGAGCCCAAGTATACTGACGCTGAGTGGTGTGGAAGAGCCTCCAAACATCACACAGATCGTTTGCATCGATTAATTTAACCAGACATCCCTTACTGGCTCCATGTGGCTCCGGGTGGTTTCTATCCAGCACTGCGTTTGCAGTGCAGTTAAAATCACCACCCAGGAACATGTATCCGTCATCACCACAATTACTGATAACAGTGTTTAAAGTGTTTAAGAAGACCACCCTTTCTGTGCCTACAGTTGGAGCGTATACATTGATAAAATTTAATTTGACATTTTCGAATACAGCTTGTATCTTTAACAAACGTCCCTCAATGATTTCCTCAGTTACACAAGAGATGGGTAAAAAATCTCTAGAAAACAAGATCCCAACCCCTCCGCTGTTACTGCTCTTATGACTGAGGAATGTTTCCCCGTCCCATTCCTTCTTCCACGCAGTTTCATTATCAGCTGTGCTATGTGTTTCTTGTAGGAATATGACATTTAGCTTCTTAGCCTTAAACAAGCTGAAAAGGGACGCTCTCTTCACATCCTCTCTAGCACCATTAATATTCAAGGATCCCAGCTTTATGTCGCACATGGCAAATGATAAACTGCATTCGAACAGAAACGTGAGATTGAGTCAAAATAGGGAAAAACAGAATCTTTCACCATTTTCTCTCTAACTTTCGTCATCAGTTTCTTGAGACGATAACCGTCTTGTTCACTAAAAGTTGGTTGATCGGTGCTTTCTGTGTTCTTCATAAACATTTTAACAGAATTAAGGAACAATTTTAAATCTGGGAAAGAATCCTCAACTTTAACGAAACGCATGCCTTTTGTCCTGTCTAAAAACGACTGAATTTCAGTGGAAGAGTAAGCGCCCTCCACCTCCATCTGAGAGTCTCCGCCTACATCACTTTCCACACTTTCACCCTCTTGTGTGTTTGTAAGACCGTCCTCTGACTGAGATGAACAGCCCATTGATTTAATCTTTGACACTTTTGCAATTTTTTCAGTGTTTGATTTATTTTCCGGATTTTTCCTCTTGGTGGATAATTTAGGGAGGTCAGCGTCCATGTGAACCTCCTCCTCATTAGCCAACACTGACTCTGCCACCCTGGTTGCGGTGTGACCAACGTTCACCTCCACTTCTAACCCACCCTGTTCGTTCTGTTCTCCCTCTACGTTCCCCGTCACCTCATTCTCCTGATCGCTATGGTCTCGGGTTTCCTCCTGCGAGGCTTGCACGCTTCCCTGCGGTTCGTCCGGTACCGAGGCCCTGCTTTCGGCTCTGACGGGCAGGGGTTCCTCTGCGTGAGCAGCTGGCCGGCTCTCGCCTGCTCTCTCCGGGCACGAGCGGATCACGTGTCCTACAGCGCCACACCCAAAACACTTCATGGTTTCTGACGTTACATGCACGGTGTAGTCAAAGTCATTGATTTTAAACTTAAACACCAAGTTCAGTTCTTCGTCGCTCTTTTTAAGAATCATATGAACCTGCCTCCTGAAAGACACGACGTGTTTGAGGTGGGGAGACTTACAGCTGATAGGGATCATCTTTATCGGAGACACTAGTTTACCGTACCGCTCCAGCTCTTTCTCCAAAAGCTCGTTTTCTAGAAACGGGGGTACGTTTGAGATCATGACCTTTTTAGCGGGATTTACGAGGGACAAAACTGACACGTGAGAACCTTTAATCACTATTCCGTTCACAAGTAGCTGATTTACTTTATCCATGTTATCTAGAAAGATCACAACCGCGCTGTTCATTCTAGACGCAGCTTTAATACTTTCATAACCGACAACCTCGCCGACCGCTAGACTACACTCCTCCACCGAGCTCCGTCAGGTGGGGACAGTTTAATATCACTCCTCCACCGAGCTCCCGTCAGGTGGGGACAGTTTAATAACACTCCTCCACCGAGCTCCGTCAGGTGGAGACAGTTTAATAACACTCCTCCACCGAGCTCCCGTCAGGTGGGGACAGTTTAATAACACTCCTCCACCGAGCTCCCGTCAGGTGGGGACAGTTTAATAACACTCCTCCACCGAGCTCCGTCAGGTGGGGACGGTTTAATGACACTCCTCCACCGAGATCCGTCAGGTGGAGACAGTTTAATAACACTCCTCCACCGAGCTCCGTCAGGTGGAGACAGTTTAATAACACTCCTCCACCGAGCTCAGTCAGGTGGGGACAGTTTAATAACACTCCTCCACCGAGCACCGTCAGGTGGAGACAGTTTAATAACACTCCTCCACCGAGCTCCGTCAGGTGGGGACAGTTTAATATCACTCCTCCACCGAGCACCGTCAGGTGGAGACAGTTTAATAACACTCCTCCACCGAGCTCAGTCAGGTGGGGACAGTTTAATAACACTCCTCCACCGAGCACCGTCAGGTGGAGACAGTTTAATAACACTCCTCCACCGAGCTCCGTCAGGTGGGGACAGTTTAATGACACTCCTCCACCGAGCTCCGTCAGGTGGAGACAGTTTAATAACACTCCTCCACCGAGCTCCGTCAGGTGGAGACAGTTTAATAACACTCCTCCACCGAGCTCAGTCAGGTGGGGACAGTTTAATAACACTCCTCCACCGAGCACCCGTCAGGTGGAGACAGTTTAATAACACTCCTCCACCGAGCTCCGTCAGGTGGGGACAGTTTAATAACACTCCTCCACCGAGCTCCGTCAGGTGGGGACAGTTTAATATCACTCCTCCACCGAGCTCCGTCAGGTGGGGACAGTTTAATGACACTCCTCCACCGAGCTCCGTCAGGTGGGGACAGTTTAATAACACTCCTCCACCGAGCTCCGTCAGGTGGAGACAGTTTAATAACACTCCTCCACCGAGCTCAGTCAGGTGGGGACAGTTTAATAACACTCCTCCACCGAGCACCCGTCAGGTGGAGACAGTTTAATAACACTCCTCCACCGAGCTCCGTCAGGTGGGGACAGTTTAATAACACTCCTCCACCGAGCTCCGTCAGGTGGGGACAGTTTAATATCACTCCTCCACCGAGCTCCGTCAGGTGGGGACAGTTTAATGACACTCCTCCACCGAGCTCCGTCAGGTGGGGACAGTTTAATAACACTCCTCCACCGAGCTCCGTCAGGTGGGGACAGTTTAATATCACTCCTCCACCGAGCTCCGTCAGGTGGGGACAGTTTAATGACACTCCTCCACCGAGCTCCGTCAGGTGGGGACAGTTTAATAACACTCCTCCACCGAGCTCCGTCAGGTGGAGACAGTTTAACGGCGTGTCGGCGAGTCAGTTTGTGAAAGTTAAACTGTTCACCTGCCGCCATGCCGACCGGCCACGCCGGCAGCCGCCGACTCCACCAAACACACACACACACACACACACACACACACTCCACCTTAAGAAAAAAAGGATCAGAGAACTTACAAACCTCACCGCGCACACTCGCTCACAACAAGGAGAAATAATAGAGAAAGTAGATTAAAGAATTAAGCATCCAAGGAAGGGCAAATGCCCTCACACACGCAGCTCTCGCGCTAACCACACCCACTCCCAGCATACACCAGAGAGAGAGAGAGAGAGAGAGAGAGAGAGAGAGAGAGAGAGAGAGCGCTAGATAGATAGATAGAGCGCAAGCTAGATAGAGAGAGAGAGAGAGAGAGAGAGAGAGAGAGAGAGCGCTAGATAGATAGAGAGCTAGATAGATGGGGAGAGCTGGATAGAGAGCAAGATAGAGAGAGAGAGAGAGCTAGATAGAGAGAGAGAGAGAGAGAGAGAGCTAGATAGATGGAGAGAGAGAGCTAGATAGATAGATAGAGAGAGAGCTAGATAGAGGGAGAGAGAGCTAGATAGAGACATAGAGAGAGAGCAAGCTAGATAGAGAGAGAGCTAGATAGAGAGAGAGCTAGATAGAGAGAGAGAACTAGATAGAGAGAGAGCTAGATAGATGGAGAGAGAGAGCTAGATAGAAGGAGAGAGAGCTAGATAGAGAGAGAGAGAGCTAGATAGAGAGATAGATAGATAGAGAGAGAGACATAGATAGAGAGATAGATAGATAGAGAGAGAGAGCTAGAGAGAGAGCTAGATAGAGAGAGAGCTAGATAGATGGAGAGAGAGTTAGATAGATGGAGAGGGAGAGAGAGAGCTAGATAGAGGGAGAGAGAGCTAGATAGATAGAGAGAGCTAGATAGATAGAGAGAGCTAGATAGAGAGAGAGAGCTAGATAGAGAGAGAGCTAGATAGATAGAGAGAGAGCTAGATAGAGGGAGAGAGAGCTAGATAGATAGAGAGAGCTAGATAGAGAGAGAGCTAGATAGAGGGAGAGAGAGAGCTACATAGATAGATAGAGAGAGAGAGCTAGAGAGAGAGCTAGATAGAGAGAGAGCTAGATAGAGAGAGATAGAGAGAGAGAACTAGATAGAGAGATAGATAGAGAGAGAGCTAGATAGATAGAGAGAGAGCTAGATAGAGAGAGAGCCAGATAGAGAGAGAGAGAGAGAGCTAGATAGATAGAGAGAGCTAGATAGAGAGAGAGCTAGATAGAGGGAGAGAGAGAGCTAGATAGATAGATAGAGAGAGAGAGCTAGAGAGAGAGCTAGATAGATGGAGAGAGAGAGATAGAGAGATAGAGAGAGATAGATAGATAGATAAATAGAGAGAGCTAGATAGAGGGAGAGAGAGCTAGATAGAGGGAGAGAGAGCTAGATAGAGGGAGAGAGAGCTAGATAGATAGAGAGAGAGCTAGATAGAGAGAGAGAGAGCTAGATAGATGGAGAGAGCTAGATAGATGGAGGGAGAGAGAGAGCTAGATAGATGAGAGAGAGAGCTAGATAGATAGAGAGCTAGATACAGAGAGAGAGAGCTAGATAGATAGAGAGAGAGCTAGATAGAGAGAGAGAGCTAGAGAGAGAGAGAGAGCTAGAGAGAGAGCTAGAGAGAGAGAGAGAGCTAGAGAGAGAGAGAGCTAGAGAGAGAGAGAGAGAGAGCTAGAGAGAGAGAGAGAGCTAGAGAGAGGGAGAGCTACATAGAGAGAGGGAGAGCTAGATCGATAGAGAGTTATATAGATAGAGCGAGAGAGCTAGATGGAGAGAGAGAGAGAGAAATGGAGAGAGAGAGATGTAGAGAGAGAGTGAGAGCGCTAGATAGATAGATAGAGAGCTAGATGGAGAGAGAGAGAGAGCGAGCGCTAGATAGATGGAGAGAGAGAGAGCGGGAGAGAGAGAGAGAGCGCTAGATAGATGGAGACAGAGCTAGATAGATGGAGAGAGAGCTAGATAGATAGAGGGAGAGCAAGATAGAGAGACCGCTAGATGGAGAGAGAGAGAGCGCTAGATGGAGAGGGAGAGAGCTAGATAGAGGGATTAAGCTAGATAGATGGAGAGAGCGAGAGCTAGATAAATGGAGAGAGAGAGATAGATGGAGGGAGAGCTAGATAGAGAGAGAGCTAGCTAGATAGAGAGAGAGCTAGATAGAGAGAGAGAGAGCTAGATGGAGAGAGAGCTAGATAGAGGGAGAGCTAGATAGAGGGAGAGAGAGCTAGATAGATAGAGAGCGCTAGAGAGAGCGAGCTAGATAGAGGGAGAGAGAGAGAGAGCTAGATAGATGGAGAGAGAGAGAGAGAGAGAGAGAGATAGATAGATGGAGAGAGAGAGAGAGCTAGATGGAGAGAGAGAGAGAGCTAGAGGGAGAGCGAGAGAGAGCTAGATGGAGAGAGAGAGAGAGCTAGATAGAGGGAGAGAGAGAGAGAGCTAGATAGATGGAGAGAGAGAGAGAGCTAGATAGATGGAGAGAGAGAGAGAGCTAGATGGAGAGAGAGAGCTAGAGGGAGAGCTAGAGAGAGCTAGATGGAGAGAGAGAGAGCTAGATAGAGGGAGAGAGAGAGAGAGCTAGATAGATGGAGAGAGAGAGAGATAGATAGATGGAGAGAGAGAGAGAGCTAGATGGAGAGAGAGAGAGAGAGCTAGAGGGAGAGCTAGAGAGAGCTAGATGGAGAGAGAGAGAGCTAGATAGAGGGAGAGAGAGAGAGAGCTAGATAGATGGAGAGAGAGAGAGAGCTAGATAGATGGAGAGAGAGAGAGAGATAGATAGATGGAGAGAGAGAGAGAGCTAGATGGAGAGAGAGAGAGCTAGATAGATGGAGAGAGAGAGAGCTAGATAGATGGAGAGAGAGAGAGATAGATAGATGGAGAGAGAGAGAGCTAGATGGAGAGAGAGAGAGCTAGATAGATGGAGAGAGAGAGAGAGATAGATGGAGAGAGAGAGAGCTAGATAGATGGAGAGAGAGAGAGAGAGAGAGAGATAGATAGATGGAGAGAGAGCTAGATAGAGGGAGAGAGAGCACTAGAGAGAGAGAGAGCTAGAGAGAGAGAGAGCTAGATAGAGAGCGAGCTAGATAGAGGGAGAGAGAGAGAGAGCTAGATAGATGGAGAGAGAGAGAGAGAGAGAGAGAGAGAGAGCTAGATGGAGAGAGAGAGAGAGAGCTAGATGGAGAGAGAGTGAGCTATATAGAGGGAGAGAGAGCTAGATAGATGGAGAACGAGAGCTAGATAGAGGGAGAGAGAGCTAGAAAGAGCTAGATAGAGATAGATAGAACATGCGAACTCAACACACACACACAGGGCCACGGTGGGAATCGAACCCCGACCCTGGAGGTGAATGTGCTAACCACTAAACCACCGTGCGCCACATAAAACTAGTTCTTCTTAAATTATATATTTTTCATTTTCATTTGGACCCCTTATTTCACTGACCCTGTATATCAATAAATGAAAGATATTTTCTAATTCAAAGAGCAACATATTTTAACATCATGAAAAAGTGTGTGTGAGAGTGTGTGTGTGTGAGAGAGAGAGAGAGAGAGAGAGAGAGAGAGGAGGGGGTAGATATATTTAGATAAGATATTACGTATATTAAAACTATTTACTTAGATTTAAATTTAAAAAGATTTAAACTAGATAGTCACATTTATTTGTTATCTGGCAACCCTACAACTCTCACGTTCCGGAGGCGGTGTGAAGAGATGACGTCATCTGAAATAGGCGAACCGAAGGCAGGTTTAAAGGGCACTGCGCATGCGCCTCCTTCCTACTCTGCTCTGCGTGTGTGAACGGGTCGCGGTGGCAGATAAAGAACCAAAACACACACTCTGACTCTTTAAATCCGGTTCCGTTAAAACCGAGATCACTTCACGAACCCTTTAAACATCCTGAAATCAAAAATATCGACTTTATAAATGGAGAAAGGGTGTGAGTGACCGTGTGTATGACTGGATAAATATAGGAGGTGGACGGAGCGCGGGAGGACACGGACACATCCGTGGAGAAAAAGTAGTGTGAATCATAGATGTTTAAAGTGTGAGGCAATAAGATAACCAATAAGAGAGAGAGAGAGCTAGATAGAGAGAGCTAGATAGATAGAGTGAGACATAGATAGAGAGAGAGAAAGAGAGAGATAGAGTGAAATAGAGAGAGATGGAGAGAGAGAGAGAGATAGAGAGATTTGGCCCACCCTTTTTCCACATCAAACCAGCTGGTAATGTGGGCTGCCCACCACCCCACTCTCCAACTAAAATGGCTTCGCTTTTGGCCCAGTTGACCTCTGGTCATGGTGAGTGATTTGCTCCATTACCTTAGTCAGTCTTGAAGCTAGCGCTTTTGAGAGCAGTTTGTAGTCCGTGCACAACAGTGAGACCGGGCGCCAGTTCTTCAAATGCGTCAGGGCTCCCTTTTTCGGCAGTAGGGTCAGGACGGCTCTCCTGCAGCTCAATGGGAGTTCACCTCCCTTCACACTGTCTAGCAACACTTCTAGCACATCCTGCCCTACAACTGCCCAGAAGGCTTTGTAGAACTCTACAGGGAGACCGTCTATGCCTGGCGCTCTTCCATTCTCCATCCCTTGGAGAGCCTCATAGAGCTCTGCTAGCGTCAGCTCCACGTGCATGCCTTTGGCCACATGCTCTGGGAGTTTCGGCAGGTTCTTAAGGAAGCTCTCCTCCACTATCTGTGCCCCTGACCACTCCGTGCTGTACAGCTTCAAGTAGAAGCTAACTGTCTGCTTGCGAGTTTCAAATTTCTGACAGAAGATCTCCTGATTCTGTTCACACAGCATTTATGAATCTCTTCTGTCCATTCTTCTGCTCTAGACCAAAAAAGAACTTAGAAGGAGCATCCATCTCATTCATGCTTTTAAAGCGTGAGCGGACCAGCGCCCCAATAAAACATTTAGTAAAAAGTGTCAGCTGATGTTTAAAACCATAAAAGCGATCTAGTCTTGCCAGGGAGAGTGTGTTGTCTATGGAGTGGGCCCACGTGTACTGCTTCTGGTTTCTATTTAAATTTCTCCAAATATCAATCAGTTCGTGAGGCTCCATCGTCTCCCACAGGCGCTTACGGGAGGCCACATGAGGTTCTGTGTGGTTCCTGTCCAAGTTATCTGTTGTGCAGTTAAAATCCCCACCCAGAATTAAAATATCGGCAGTGTTGCAGTCAGCAATGACCTTGTCTAGTTTATTTAAGAAAACCATTCTCTCCCCTGCACTGGTGGGAGCGTACACACAAATAAAAACAAAGCTCTCATTCTCATAGATAGCTCTTACTTTTAAAAGCCTCCCATTTAAAACCTCATCTACTGTATAAGAACTGGGAGTAAAATTGCGAGCAAACAGTAGGGCAACCCCACCACTAACTGATGTATTGTGACTTAAAATTGCCAGCGCACCCCACTCCTTCATCCAGATAGTAGCACCGTTAACATTACTATGTGTTTCCTGCAACATCGCTACATCAATACGCTTCTGCTTTAGTAACTCATAGTTTTACACGTTTTTCGTGTTCTCTTGCCCCGTTAACGTTTACACTTGCAATACGAATCCCAGTCATAAGAACAAGGTGTAGATAAAACAAGCAGATGATAAAACCCATTCTAATATAAAACACACCAAACACTCTACTGGTCATCATCAGGAGTTTCTCTGCTGACTTTAGTCATGAATTTCTTCAGACGATAGATCTCAGTGTCAGTAAAAGCTCCTTCCCTTCTAAAATGTTTGACATCATGGATAAACTGCTTCAGATCTGCGAAGTGCTCTTCTACTACAACGTTCTTTTGCCATTTGGTATTCCGTAAGAACTCCTTAATGCTCTCGGCACGGTATACGGCTTCTCGCTTTTCTGTAGATACAAAAATGCTGGAGCCATAGCTTTCTACACTGAATTTAAACACTAGGTTCAGTTCCTCTACACCATCTTTCAGAATCATAAAAAACATTCTTCTAAAAGACACCAAGTGCTTAACTAGTGGGGACTTACAGCCAAGGGGGATTTTCTTTATGGGGAGACCAACCGCCCGGATCTAGACAGTTCTGTGGATATGATCTCATCGGAGATGAAGGGAGGGACGTTAGACAGTGTAACCTTTTTGGATGGGGAACGTAGGGAAGAGACCATCGTAAGCTCATTATTGAGTACAATTCCTTTCTGCACTAGCTTGTTTGCCCTATCAACGTCATTCACAAAGACTACAACTGCATTGTTCATGCGGGAGGCAGAGACAATGTTCTCATGTCCCACCACTTCTCCTCCCGCTAACACACACTCCTCCACACTCGCCCTGCACGCCACCCTCACACCGTGCCGGCGACTCAAACTCTCACACAGCCGCGTGTTCGGAGCCGCCACGCTCCTCCACTGCGACACGCACACACACGCACGCACTTACTCGCTTTCACACTCGTTCACACACACACGCACTTACTCGCTTTCACACTCGTTCACACACACACACACACACGCACGCACACACTCGCTTTCACACTCGTTCACACACACATACTTGTGCAAGTCTATATTGGGGACTACATGCTGGATCCTCCAATGCGGGGACCCGTATTTCTAAAAGGTTTAGGAGCAAACCAAAGACAGATTCGTGTTTCTGTTGAAGCTGTAAAACCGTCTGTCACTTCAAATTAAAGAAAAAACGTCAATAAAGCAATGTGACATTTTTCCACATTCTGGGGACAATTTCTGGTAGACCAAACGTTTGAGGACGAGCAGACACACACACACTATTATTCTGGTATTTCTAAATTGTAGGTACTTGTGAACAATCTGGGGACGCAATTTACAAACAATTGGGAAGGTGCTATAATGCATATTTCCAAGATAATTGATTAAGTCACATGAATAACAACATGCCTTTTATTTTAATCTGAAACATTTTGCCATTTGCAATGCAGTATTTTCACACAGATAGTATTTTCACACAGATAGTATTTTCACACAGATAGTATTTTCACACAGATAGTATTTTCACACAGATAGTATTTTCACACAGACAGTATTTTCAGGCAGTTACTAATTAACACTCAAATATTTCTCACGAATGAAATGTAAAAAAGTAGAAAAAATAAAATTGTACAATACAAAATTCCAGCCATAAACTTAACAATAATAATAATAATAATAATAACAATAATAATAATAATAATAATAATAATAATAATAATAAAGTAAAACTACCAATGATCTGTGCAAATAAAACCAAATGAAACCATGCAGACTTTTTCTGGGTTACATTTTCCTTTTAAGAGCAGTGATTCGATTTTTTACAAAGAACTTACCGGACAACCGATCCCTGCCTTTCAGTGCAACAGCTCAGCTTTAATACAGGCCTCACCATGTTTTTTTCCTGGCACTGTGCAAGTTTTGATGAACCTGTACAGATGTTTTTCAACTGCTTTCACTTCACTGGTCTCCCATTTCTTTTTCTTTACCACCTTAACACCTGAACAAATGCAAGACAAAGTTAGTCAAAACATATAATGTCTTTCAATTTCATGAAAACAATCATGTTTGTTTATCAGACAACACCTTTGGGAACAGATGTGGTACTGGTTGATTATCAAATTAATTCATGCTTATTTCTAGCTACATAGTTACATCCAACATAGATGCCCCTTACACATGATCTTAGGGCTTCCCAAACTAAACCATGTAAACCAATTAACCCCACATGGGGTCATGACCCCTAATTTGGGAACCCCTGAGATAATGTGAAAAGGGCACTGTGTGGCCAAAAGTATGTGGACACCTGATCAACACACCCTGATGTGAGGGTAATTGGTTGTTCAGTTCAGTTCAATTCAATTTTATTTGTATAGCGCTTTTTAGAATGGATATTGTCTCAAAGCAGCTTTACAGAAACATAAGCCACGGGATACGGATTTTAAATGTGTGAATTTATCCGAATTGAGCGAGCCGGTGGTGAGGGAAAAACTCCCTAAGAAATGTTGTTGTCTGCGTTGTGTGTTTACTTTTAACCAAATAAAAAGGCGGAAGGCAATTGGGCCGACTCTTCATTTACTCTGACAAAGAGATAATACAGTCTCATACAGTGTGTGCATTCTCCCTCAACATTTCTGTGAAATAAATTTCAAGTTCACTGCAGTTAACACGTGCTTCAAGTTCAGCGGGGAGACCCCAATTGATTTCTAGTCCTTCCCTTAACCACTCATCCACAGCTACTGAAAATACCTGTCTCTGCATGGGCCAATGTCTAAACCTGCTTCACTGTGCGTCTGTTCAGAATTGTCTACAATGACTAGTTTTCACCCATCATCTGGCAAACAGAAATTCAGACCTACTCTTCAGCATTCGAACCTCTGCTGGGAAACCTGAAAGGATTTTTTTTCCATTTCTGAACATGTTTCACTGGGAATCAGTTCAGAAGTTCTAGGCTTCTGTTGGGACCATGACCCTGATGAGGTTACCTGGGCTGACCTGTGAACAACTTCTTTTGCATATTCGGTGTAGAAAGCCATTAGCCCTCCCACTGCCCACTCTTGATCCAAAACAATAGGCACATGCACTTTTAGATGTCTATTTAAGTGTCCATATCAACGGAGCACATGAAAGTGTTTGTGGTTGATGTATACTCAAGACTTAACAGAATCACCTCAAATGACCGAAGTGGTTCGTCACATAAATCACCGTATTTATATTTAATGTACATCATGAAACACATCCTACTTAGATATTTTTGTTGGGGAACTTGTGCTGAAGACTAAAAAGTCATGTGACTTTGAAAATAGTGCTTACATTTGTTCAAATTGACAACAATATCAGAGCGTGCCAAAATCATCAGTGTCTGAAAATACCTGGGGTCCCCCAGAGTAAACTGAGACAGAATCCTTTCCTCCAAAGATCAGAGCACTGTGCACGGTGATGTATTTACCTCTGTTTCAGGTCTGCGTGTGTATTTATTGTGCTTGTAAACAGGTGGGTATAAGGGCAAAAAACTCATCTGTAGTGTCAGGATGGCCGAGCGGTCTAAGGCTCCACACTCAAGGTTTAGACCTTTTCCCTGGTAAAAGGAGGATTCTGGTCTCTAAATGGAAGCGTGAGTTCAAATCCCTCTTCTGACATTAATTTTTTAAATGAAAACGCCATTAAGATAATGGCTTTTAATTCTTATGAATAGGTCATCAGATATGGAGCGGGTGGAATTTTGGCCCACTCTCCTTTGCAAAAGTGCTTTGGTTCAGACACATTGGAGGGTTTTGGAGCATGAACTGCCTGTTTAAGGTCCTGCCTCAGCATCTCAGTTGGTTCAAGTCAGGACTTTGACTAGACCACTCCAAAACTTTAATCTCAGAGGTGGACTTACTCCTGTGCTTTGGATCATTGTCTTGCTGCATCATGCAGTTCTGCTTGTATTTCAACTTAGGGATTGAAGACTGGAGATTCTCCTTTAGGATTTTCTGATAGAGAGCAGAATTCATGTTTTCCTTGACTATTGCCGAGGCCCTGAAGCAGCAGAGCATCCCCACAAGTGCCACCTCCATGCTTGACTGTAGGTATGATGTTCTTTTTGTGGAATTCTGTGTTTGGTTTACGCCAGATGTAACGGGACTCCTGTTGTTTAAAGAAACATACCCAGATTAGGAAATGCTTCACAGTTTGTCAAATTTCAGTCGTAGTCGGCAGGATTTGAACCTGTGTGGGGAGACCCTAATGGATTTCTAGTGCATCGCCAAGTCCATAGGGAACATTCTGTGAAATGTTCAACCCTGGAGGTGTGAGGTGAACGTGCTATCAAAAGTCTTGCATATGTTAGTAGGTTTGTTTTGTGACATAAAGATGGTTTTAAGATATTGTCGAATCTCAATAAGAAAATCATCGAACACAGACTACATGTATGGACTACAAACAAAACTTCTTTCCAGTGTAAACAGAAATAAACTTCAATATATTGTTATTAATTTGAATAGACTTTTCCATACGAGCTCAGAACCTAAATAAATGCTCTCTGGCTGTTTACACAGTTAACATTCTGTATTAATATCTCTTCTAAATTTCTTGATATAAACATTGACTGGGTCGACACGATGAATTAGCAGAAGTGATCTTTATCTGCTGTTTCTGCTGTCAGTGTTGAGTGGAACAGGTCATACCTGTCTCTCTAAAACTCCTCCCATTAAGGAAGTACAGAGTCCGAGACGACTGCAGTCCTTTTGCAGTGTTCTGCTCTGGTGAGTTTAGTTTTATTCTCGGTTTATGGAGAATTCTGAGTCTCATTTTCAGCTCTGTGAAAGGAAGTGATCACTAACTGGACCTGCAAAGTCGTATATTAACTTTAAACAAACCTGAAATCAGGGTGTGATTACTTTTGATCAAAGTGAAAGTGAATCTGAACATTCGGACCGGAGAGAACAACAGCAGCAGCAGAATAAAATGGCTTCTAAGTTTTCAGAGGAGGATTTCTCTTGTCCTGTGTGCTGTGAAATCTTCACGGATCCTGTTCTCCTGCGCTGCAGTCACAGTGTGTGTAAAGTGTGTTTGCAGAAGTTCTGGGAGACCAAAGGATCCAGAGAATGTCCTGTTTGTAGGGGGAAGTCGTCTATTGGGGAACCTCCCATATGTCTGGCCTTAAAGAACCTGTGTGAGACTTTCTTACAGGAGAGAAGTCAGAGATCTTCATCAGCGTCTGAAACAGTCTGCAGTCTGCACCATGAGAAACTCAAACTCTTCTGTCTGGATGATCAACAGCCGGTGTGTTGGGTGTGTCGGGATTCAAAAATACACACCAACCATAAATTCTGCCCCATTGATGAGGCATTAACAGACCGTAAGGGAAATAAAACTTTCCTGTAAAAGGTACATGTAAAAAAGAGTTTATTCTACATATCAATATCTACAGGTTCAATATAAACACAGTGTAATAATTCAATAATAAATGATAATTGCCTTGTGATAAATTTAGTAAATAATAACAAATGTGAGTCTTCTATTCCATCATCTTCAGATTTTCAGCATCTGAAGTGTCTCCTGTATAAACAGGAGCAGATCTTCCATGTTAGACTAAAGCAGTGTACACCAATAAACCCACATCCTATAAGTCTACACTTTTCATTGTTTCTTTTGTACTTGGTGCATTTGAAAAGCTCTAATGAGTGCTTGTAAGAGAGAATACAGCTATTACTAAACACAGAGTCTCCATGCAGTGTGTTGATTTGTTTCAGGAGGAGCTGAAAACTGCTCTGAAGCCCCTACAGGAGAAACTGAAGATCTTTAAAGACTGTAAACTGCACTGGAGTCAGACTGCAGAACATATAAAGGTTAGAATCAATAAGATGGGTTGGATATTAGAACGATATTTTGCATCACTGCAGAATCAGTTCTATTTCATTTGATTTCCTCTTCACTGCAGATTCAGGCCCAACACACAGAGCGGCAGATTAAGGAGGAGTTTGAGAAGCTTCACCAGGTTCTACGAGATGAAGAGGCAGCCAGGATAGCTGCACTGAGAGAGGAAGAGGAGCAGAAGAGTCAGACGATGAAGGAGAAGATTGAGAAGCTGAGCAGAGACATATCATCTCTTTCAGACACAATCAGAGGCGTAGAAGAGGAGATGAGAGCCGAAGACGTCTCGTTCTTACAAGTGAGGATCATTTAGTCAGTGTTTATACTGTGAGAAAGTAAAACTTCTTTCCATCATCAGAAACGTCACATTTCAGTGGTGTAAAAATGTCAATCAGATCCACTGATATTTGCTTTGTTGTTTTACAGAACTACGAGGCCACAGTGAGAAGGTGAGTGATGTGCTTCCTGTCTCTCTCGTTCTCTGTGTTTCTGACTCCAAACCCACAGCAGCACTGACTCCTGAATGTTTTTGCAGAGCTCAGTGCACACTGCAGCATCCAGAGGAGCTTTCAGGACCACTGATCCATGTGGCAAAACATCTGGACAACCTGAAGTTCAGAGTCTGGGAGAAGATGCAGGACGCGGTCCAATACAGTAAGAATCTTCCTTCCTTTCTTTCTTTCTTTATTTCTGTTTCTCTGCCTTTGTTAATTACATTAAAGTGGTCTTTATAGTGATGTTTCATTTGTGTAATGTTTTGCAATTGTTGTTATTATTATTATTATTATTATTATTATTATTATTACACACATATGTGGTCACCTTTTGAACTGATGTAATGTAATATAAGGGAACTTTTATTTTGAAAGGCTTCTGATGCGTCAGACTGTTCAGTGGTTGAAGCGCGAGTGTAAAAATGGATTACAAAAGTTTTAGATTTACAATTCTTATAAAGATTGTTTACATTTGTAATTTAAATACACCCGGTTATATATGTTTATTCATTAATATTGTAATCACAGTTATCATTTC
Organism: Ictalurus punctatus; assembly: GCF_001660625.3. Taxonomy (NCBI): domain Eukaryota; kingdom Metazoa; phylum Chordata; class Actinopteri; order Siluriformes; family Ictaluridae; genus Ictalurus; species Ictalurus punctatus. Next base: position 1,937,551 of record NC_030439.2, on the reverse strand, counting down.
TTTGGATTAGGCTAATGTTAGCTAGTTCCATACTAACGTAATGCTTAAGTTATCTTAGCTCCAATATGTGTGTGTGTGTGTGTGTGTGTGTGTGTGTGTGTGTGTGTGTGTGTGTGTGTGTTTTCAGCACCTGTAACTCTGGACCCCAACACTGCTCACCCTAAACTCATTGTATCTGATGATCTGACCAGTGTGAGACGCAGTGGTGAGAAACAGAAGCTTCCTGATAATCCAGAGAGATTTGATGATCGTTGGTGTATCCTGGGCTCTGAGGTCTTTAACTCAGGGACACACTGCTGGGACGTTGAAGTAGGAGACTGTACATGGTGGTTAGTGGGTGTGATGACAGAATCTGCTCAGAGGAAGGGAGAGATATTCTCCAGAAGTGGAATCTGGTGTGTGGGGTATTATGGTGGTAAATATAGAACACGTTCTACAACACAGTCATTCACTCTCCTCTCAGTAACACAGAATCTCCAGAGGATCAGAGTGCAGCTGGACTGGAACAGAGGAAAGCTGTCGTTCTCTGACCCTCTCACTAACACACACATACACACTTTCACACACACATTTACTGATAAATTACTGCCATTTATAAATGTTAGTTGTAATAAATCTCCTGTAAAGATCCTCCCACTTCAGTGCTCTGTAAGAGTGAATCAGATCAGTTAGAGCTGATATTGTTTTATTCCAATTCATTAATGAAATATTGCTGATGAAAAGATTCATGTTCTCTGTGAAAGTCTGTTTTTACTGAACACTTCATTGTGGAATTTATTTTGAAGTGTTATATTATTATTTCGACTCACCTTAACAATTACATCAAAATCATGTGAAAACTCAAAATAATAAGATAATATCTGGAATATTAATATATCTTGAAATTCCAAGTTATTAAATGAAATTTTTAAAGTGAAAATAATGACCTACTGTGTTGAAATAATGAATTATTAAATAAAAATAATGTGATAAAGTTCAAATAAGTCCATAGTACATTTTCCCCACAATGTTCAGTTCAGGGCTTCCAGAAACAAATAAACCACAGAATGATGTGTAAATGTAGATCTCTATGAGTTAGATTATTACATTTTATTCCTGAATTTAAATCACTGTAAATAAACTGAGGCTTTGAAGACTGGTGTCTTTACTGTATTTGTATTGTTAGCGCTATGCTGTTAATCCTGGGTGAAATGTTTAGCTGGATGTGTGTGTTGTGTGAAACTGTGCAGTGGAGGAGAATTCAAATTGAGCTCTAAGTTTCCCTCCACCAGCAGTTTGTGCTTGTGTAAAGATCAGATGGATCTGTACGTTAATCCTGCATTAGGTGCCGATTCACAATTTAAAATGCGATTCAGAATGAAATGAAATCACTTTGTTCACAGTGAGAATGTGGGGCGGATGTGGAAGAGAGAGTGGTGGGGAGAGAGTCAGACATTAAAGGGGCTAAAAACAACAATTTTATAATAATACCGTTCTCTAGAGTCATTTAACCACACGTTCTGTTCAAGTGTCATGTTATTCATCCATATTTCCACAGAGATCATCCAAGAATTAAATCATCTCCAACCCTCAAAAACACAAATGACATCCTGAGGAGATCCACAACTCCTCTTAATGTGTGTATTTATCAGCATTTATCTGAAAGCTACATTCTGAACTACTACTACACTCAGCACAGAACCTCACATATAAATAAGTTCCCTCTCATTTAAACTTCTCCAGTGTTGAGTGTCTTCATCTTTAATTTACTGCATACGTACAAAATACATTTTAGAATCCTAACTTCATTCATTTAATATTCACACAGGGGGGTTTTTAGAGGGAATAAAATCCTGTCAGAAGTGGGATTCGAACCCACGCCTCCATTTAGAGACCAGAATCCTCCTTTAACCAGGGAGAAGGTCTGAACCTTGAGTCTGGCGCCTTTGACCGCTCGGCCATCCTGACACTACAGCTGTGTGTTCCCTCCCTTTTTTCCACCTGTTTACAAACACACTCATTAGACTTGCTGACCTGAAACAGAGTGAATTCATCACAGTGCACAATACTCTGACCTTTGGAGAAAAGGATTCTGTCCCAGTTTTTAATAAGATCTTCAATAACTACCATGTCAGCTTTTTAAATGTTTAGAGAAGAGGGTTATCACTGCTTGTGTTTTTAAATTTTTTAAACCATTTCCATGGGGTGTACTTGTTTTTTCACATGATTATAGATAGATAGATAGATCACTTTATTAATCCCAGAGGGAAATCCACATATTACAGCAGCACAGAGAGGTAGAAGTATACTAAAGTAATTTAACATTATAAATGAAGCAAATAAGAATAAATATACGTGTGCATCGACGCGCTCGCTTCGTCGGTCATCATCTTCCAGGACTGAGCCGTTATAAAAGTGAGGGTTGTTGCGTGCGCATTCAGACACTGCAGCGTAGGGCGAGAACCGCGACCTCAATATACGAGATATAAACTAATTATTAAAACTACATACATTCATTACTATTTAACAATAACGCAGGAACGCCACCGAGTGTAGAGAAGTAAAGGTACATTTCTGTAATTAAAAATGAACTTGAGTAAGAGTATAAGTACGGCCAGTTAAACCTACTCTTAAGATCACATTGTTTTTGTATATAGAGTGTTACTTCCCACCTCTGGAAATACTGCAGCTGGAAAATATAATCCTTTCTTTTCTCTTTTTGTTTGTCCGGAACATCCAGAGCACATCACATTCATGCAGCACTACAGCTCTGTCCTTTGGGTCAGTTTCACCTCGCAGGTCAGTTTAGCAGCTCAGTTCAACATCTACAGAAAAATGCTGCCTACAACCGCTGATCTCTCTCAGCTGTGCGTATCACAGATGCACACTTCTGAAGAAAACATTTCATCTGTGCAGGAAGAACCTGACACTAACAATTCTGTATAAAATGTTCACCAAGTGGAGGAACTGCCAGATGATTGCAGTGCAGCTTGGACCAGACACAGTTGTGAAATGTTCCAGAAGTTATAGATCCCATAAGCACAGTATAGTAGAGGAGCTCCCAGACTGTTCATATACTAAATCTGAGCCCGTCGTATTATTTGATCTGACAATAATCCATTAAATCTTGTTAGTATAGCAGTGCTATGAGAGTTGTGTTCCCAGGCTAAGAGACAGGGGAAGAGCAGACGCAGTCAGTGTGGCTCATGGGGTATTTCTGCTCAAATAGCAGAAGGGTCTCTCCAATAGAAATAGGGTTTGCTCAGCAGATAAACAGTATGGAACATCTCCCACACCCCAAAATACACGGCATGGTTTGTGTAATTGTATTGCTCGATGGCGGAATACTGTAGTCACTTTGCTGCAACACTGTGATCCCAGAGAACTTTATGTTAGCAATTTCACTGACAGCAATGATCTTCAACAACGTGGCTGGTGCACAGAATGTGTACGGGACACTGCAGATCTCTAATGAGAAAGGTTGTAGGCCTGGGTTTGTCAAAGACACAAAGACTGAAGGAAATCTGATAAAACATTATTAGGTGGCTATTGTTGTTAATTATAAACAGTGCCCTGATTTGGGACAGACAGTTTTTTGTTTTTTTTTTTTGAAAGACAGGACCCTATAGCTTCCACCTTACAGAGAAAACATGGCAGAAAGTTCAACAGAGCGTTTGGTTGAAAGCGATTATAAACTCGAGTGAAGTAACTGAGGCAGAGAAACCGCAGGAGCTCAGAAGTTGAATAAAGTTATAAAGAGCACGATTCAGATAAGACGTACCTTTATTGATCTCCTGTAGCGTGCACACACGCAGTTTCAACACAATTTTATCTTATCGATATACATTCTTATTTAAATATTAAGATAGAGAGAGCTAGATAGATAGATAGATAGACAGAGAGAGCTAGACAGAGAGAGAACTAGAGCGAGAGAGTGAGAGACAGCTAGAGAGAGATAGATAGAGAGAGCTATTTATAACAAGAATTTAAGTTTACCCTGTAATATATAGATAAACTTTATTAATGATTGGTCAGGAAGACAGGATACTGATACCAAAAAAAAACCTTTTAGGCAAGTATATTTAAGTAAAAAAAGCTGTTTTTATTTAGAACACAGGTCGGCTTGCTTGGATGAATGCTTCAGTATTCTGCCCACAGTGTCTGCACAGGGGTGGCATTCACAGGGAAAAGTCTGGGCGTCGATGCGGAGATGCCTCTGCCCGGTCCTGAAGAAAAACAGGTACTCTGGTGCTTCATCCTGTAGATTCTGCATCATGACTTTTCCCTGGGCCGCTGTGATTACCTTCCCACGGTCATCACACACGATATCACCCTTGGACAAGGGTTGGGTTCAACAACTCCTGCAAAAGAGAGCAAAACAATATGCATCAGATGACAAGGACGAAATCAACAGGTTTACAAGCAGTGTTTTGTTTTTATTTTTTCTTTTAGGTTGGAAGGTAAATTACAAATAGCAAAACCATCATTTAAGCAATAACAACTTCTCCCCTCGTTACTAAAATAACAAGAAAGTTGGGGAAAGTTAAAAGGCAAAACAGGCAGCCTGCTGCATCGTTCCGTCTCGGCCGAGGCCAATCACCACCCTGTCGTCAACTTCCTTCCTGTTGACCCGCTCGGACACCCGAAAAACAATGAAAAGGCAGAATTTGTTAGTGACCACATCTCCGAATAACCACCACAGCATATTAAAAGGAGAAAAGTCATTTAGACCGTTAATAAATGCACTCACGGTCAGGCCTTGCGCAGCTGCCGGGCACTGAAAGTGACGCGACACCAAAAGTGCCGTGCAGTAGCGGCGATAGCCGGTCTCCTCTGTCGAGAGGACCTCTGTGCTTGAGACCAGCTTCCGAAAGATTATCAGGAAGTCGATCCTGGCTACCTCCAAAATGTCCTGGTACTGTGTCAGTGTGCGAACACTCATCATATCCATTTTGAACACAGAAAAAATGGAGACATGTCGTTAAAGACCGTATTCAGCATTGTAGTAGTGAACGATAACATTTGTAATAATACAGAATTTGTAATATAGGACACTTTACTTATTGTAGTTACCTCTGATCAGAAGGCGAACCCTGTTGTGAGGAGGCGGCATCACCGGAGTCCATAGCCATGTCTGACTCTTGTGGCATGTTGGTGATAAAGAACCCACGCCTCTGAAACTCTTCCACCAGTAAAGAAGCACACGGACTGTGGGGCAGGATAGAACAAAGCTGGCGGTAGTCCCAGGTCCTGTTCCTGCAGACCCACCGTCTGGAAGATACCTTGGCCTTCTGGATCTCAGCTTGCCTTTCTTCTGCTGTGCTGTCTTTCATACACACTCTAGCAGGTGGCCAGCGAGATGCTTCTGCGGCTTCTTGCACCGCAAGCAGTGGACAATGTTGCGCTCAGCAAACCTTCAAAATGAGACCATGAGTACAATAAAGAACTCTGAAGATCAAAATACAGAGAAAATCCACTGAAGGAAACACAAATAAACACAAGCGTTTGATTACGGTGCTCAAAGAAAATCTTTTATAGGAAATGGGGTTAGACTTCCTTTGGTTACAAATGTGTGAATGTGTGTAAATACTCCTCTGTAAACAAAATGTATGTGCATGAGTGTATAAATACAATTTATAACAAGAATTTAAGTTTACACTGTCAAGCTGTGCTCAAAGTTTATTATCGATGTGGCATTGGTGGCATAGCGGTTAAGGCTATGATGGGAAGGTCGGTGGTTCAAGCCCCAGCAATGCCAAGCTGGAACTGTTGGACCCTTGAGCAAGGTCCTTAAGGGGGGCAAAGAAAAGAATTTCACTGTGCTCTAATGGGACCAATTAAGACTCATGATATTCGATACAATATAGTAGCTACGATATTCGATAAGTGCTACTATAAACCTGATATTAGATCCATCCTCAACTGCTTACTCCTTTTCAGGGTTGCGGGGGAACCTGGAGCCTATCCCAGGAAGCATCAGGCACAAGGCAGGGTACACGCTGGACAGGGTGCCAGTCCCTCGCAGGGCACAAAGATATTAGATGCATGATTCATGATTTTAGAGTCTTGATAGATGCACATAGCCTGTCCATTCATGTTCTCGAAAAAAACCTGAAGACCGTCCTCCACACTTACAGTGCTGTGAGCGCTGTGTCCCTCTGAGGCGGTGATGACCTGCCCGTGATGGTCACACACCACCTCGCCAGCCAGAAATCTTTACGTTGCAATAATGCCCTTGCCCTTCATCTTCTGTCACAATAAGTCCTTTCACTTGTGTCCTGGTGCGTGTCCGGCTTTGTTTAGCGTCCATTGCTGTGTCCATGGATCCAGGGGGCTTCCATTCTTCACGAACTGGGCTGCACTGGGTATGTTGGTCCTCCACTTGCTGACCTGTTCCTGACTGGGTAGACGAGGGCCAAAGGGCGCCATCAAGAAAACATGCCATGTTCAAAGTTGTCAAGTATAGTCTTAACTAACAATCTTTCATGTTACTTGGTAAATATCTTTAAATATAGTTTCAAAAAATACTTGTGAATACAGTGAATATGCTGCTTGTGCAGTTTCATCTGGGCCTTCAAACAATCGCTCATACAGCTTCCGCTGAAAGCTAGCTGAGATTTCAGCACGCAGAGTCTTATCTGGCGCCTCACCCCCCAGAGTCACCGGGTGCTGTTCGACAAGTCGGCCGTACGCTGACTCAAGATCCGTTTGCAGATCTGTCGTGTCTGCTTTCTGCTGGGCAGCACCGCGAGCAATGCTACAGGCTGGATTCCCCTTCTGAAGGATCAATGCTAAATAAAAAAAATGTAAAAATGATTTTTTAGGAGAAGAGTACAAGACTAGTGTTCAAAGTGTGTGTGATATAATTTGTTTACAAATTGTGGATATTATTAATTGTGTCGACAAATATATAACATGCTTACGTTGACTGACCAGCCAGCGAATCCAGGAGCTGACTAGCCCTCACTGCGTTGTCCGCCCGCTTCACGCGGTAATGTTTCTCCGCTGTAGCAGTCGAATGTGTTACGTAGTCAGCCACCAGATACTTCTGTGTCAGTCAGACTCTTGGTGGCTGTCTCGAAGGCCCGGCGTGCTCTCTGGCTGGTCACCCATGGTCTGACGCCATACCTAAAGTGCAAGTCGAAACCGTATATTAATTTGATGTTTATTTATTTATATACATATAAAACACATCTACCCTCAGACGCCGTACATAGTGTGTGTGAAAGGAATCGTGATGGTCAGCTTACCTTATGTGCAGCCGTCGGAGGTCATTGGAGGGATTGTGTATTCTTCCACGCGCGGATGAGATGAAGAATCTCTCTTCAGTCCCATCCAGATCTTCCCTCTTCCTGATGCAGGACCAGAGTCGTGGCCGCACACACGTGGCCCTGAGCACAGCTGTGCAGTCATGCGTTGTCAGTTCTCCATCTGCTGTCAACCTCTCGTGCCTGTGAAAAAGAGCAAACATTAACACATCATAATATTATTTGTCACAGTGCTCACATATATGTGGTGTAAATCAGTCAAATGGGTGCAAAAATAAACTTGCCTTTTTTGGGTAATCTCCTCGCTGACCTTCTCACTGCAGCTCTTCTGCAGCAGTCCGAGGTAGTCTATGAACTCCCTACAGTCTGTATGCAGGTCCTTGTCATCATGCCTCAGGTTGGTGTTGATGGTCTGGTAGGTGAGGAATCTGTATGGAAAGCACATGTAAGAAGTATGTACATGTATTCAAGCACAATTAAGTTCTTGTGTGTGCAAGTTTTAATATGAAAAAGAAAACACCAAATTCTACCAACCTTTTCAGGTTTTTCCTGTAGATAAGTTGAGCTGCTTTGAAAGCCCCACATCAGTCAGCTCCCTGAGAAACTGCTGCGTCTTCTCTCTGTCTCTGACAAATTCCAGGGACGGAGCCCGTGGGTCCATGTAACACAGAAAACGTGCAACGTTTTCAACCTGGAAAAAAGGACACGTTAGATGACCTTGTCATCATGACTAGTTTGCATTGTGAAAATATTGTTCTTGGATATCAAACTTTTAATCAACTCTAAAATGTTTTTATGGTAGTACTCACCTCCTGTTTAGGGTTTTGAAGGTCTTTCCACAAAAATGACGAAAAATTCTTCAGCAATGCATGGTCGATAGAGTGCTTCTTGTAAAGCCCCTTCTCTGCCATCAGCTTTCTTACCGGGTTGGCCCACTGCACACCAGGGTTACTGCAATGAGGAAAGTGTTTGGTTATAAAACTGCATATGTCTGACAATTATTCAAAAACGCAATCAGTAAAGCTATTAAAACTGAGATTCTCACCATTGAAAGGTCTCAAAACTGCTCTTCCACCGCTGACAGGAGCTCTCTGACTGTTCACTGTCCAACTCTGTTGGCTGTGTGGCTCTGGAGGAGGAAGGCTCTGCCCTTGCAGTGGTAGTAGGTAGTGGTGGGGGCACATCGGTCACCACCAAAAAGCGACTCTCCAGTTCCTCAATCAGCCTTTCAAAAACCAAGAAGGCAAGGTTTAGATACAAGGTTTAGATTGCCTGTAAATACATTTCAGACAGAAGGAGACCAGAAGTTTTCAAAAGGACTGAAAAGATTTTCCACCAACCTGCTCATTGGGTCAGCAGAGCCCAAAATCTGACCCGGCCGGTCGTAATTAATCACCCTGCCTTTTGCCAGAAGCACACGCATTTCCGCCGTCGCCCTCTCCACTACTGCTTCAATGGCTTCTTCAGGATCGGTCTTCATGCAGACTCTGTGCAGATGCACTGACAGGCAGTCCCAGGTCTTCTTGCAGACAGGACAGAGAAGGTAGTTCCTTTTGAATTTACTGGAAATAGAAAGACACTTCATTTAAATCTTAATCAGAGAAAAGTTTTTCCAAGCCTTAGTACACATTAAAAGGGTTTTAATTAAAAAGTACATAGAAGGGAGGACTTTTAGAGTCAATATTTTCTACAGTTGCAAGTAGACTAATGAAAATGTATCTTCACTTACGGAATGGGATCCATTACTCAGTAAAGCAGATCTATCAGGAAGATGCAGGAAGGACAATGTTGAAAAACACGACTAAGGAAACAAGGAAGAAAACACCAGTAACACAAAATGCAGTTAAGGACACGATGTTATAATCACCAAGCAAAAAAATCAAGCAAATGCAGGAGCAGAATAAGAATATGAACAAAACAGAGTGAAGTGTCTTCTATATGAGGAACAAACTCAAAAGTCTTCAGTGACGATGGACAGCCCTTCTGCTGAAAAAGAATGAGTAACAAGTGGACGGCATTCTCATCCTATATACAGTATCTCACAAAAGTGAGTGCACCCCTCACATTTGTGTAAATATTTGATGATAGCTTTTCATGTGACAACACTGAGGAAATGACACTGTGCTACAATGTAAAGTAGTGAGTGTACAGCTTGTGTAACAGTGTAAATTTGCTGTCCCCTCAAAATAACTCACACACAGACATTAATGTCTAAACCGCTGGCAACAAAAGTGAGTACACCCCTAAGTGAAAATGAAACATTACCGCATGAAGCAGGCGGACAACGCAGTGAGGGCTAGTCAGCTCCTGGATTTGCTGGCTGGTCAGTCGAGGTAAGCGTGTTTTATACTTGTCGACACAATTAATAGAATCCACAATTTGTAAACATATGAATCCATGTGAAATATTTTTTTTTATTTAGCACTGATCCTTCAGAAGGGGAATCCAGCCGTATTGCCCGTAGCATTGCTCGCAGTGCTGCCCAGCAGAAAGCAGACATGACAGATCTGCAGTTATGGAACAGTCTTCCTGTTAGTGTTCGGGACTCAGACACAGTCTCGGTGTTTAAGTCCAGGTTTAAAACGTATTTGTTTACTCAAGCCAACCCTGACTAGACTTTGTTACGCTAAGCACAGTCCCAATCTTTTCTCCCTCTCTTTCTCTCTAGTTCTGTCGAGCCACACACGACTTCATGGAGATACTAGAGATCCTGATCCTTTCTGCTCTCCAGACCTTCCTGATACATTTCAGATGTCCTACCTCTGGATGGAGCGCTCACCTACTCCAATTCCAGACTGCTGGGACTACGGCTGCTCCTAACGCCAAACAGACTTCATATGAATCCATAATGAACTTTTTCACACTATCTGCTGTTACCCAGATGAGGACGGGTTCCCTTCGGAGTCGGGTTCCTCTCAAGGTTTCTTCCTCTTAACATCTTAGGGAGTTTTTCCTCGCCACCAGCTTGCTCAGTTGGGATAAATTCACACTTTTAATATCTGTATACCCTGTTGATATTTTTGTAGAGCAGCTTTGAAACATCTATTGTAAAGAGTGTCATACAAATAAAATTGAATTAAATGCTTTTCTACCCTGCCACTAGGTGGACTTACTACTGATTGGACAGAACTTAGTACAGTACAGGAGAAAAAAGGTGGGGAACACTAAACAAAGACCACACACACAAGTGGCAAAATCAAAACAAAGTCGTCTTCATAATTAGATAGGAACTGTTGGCTCAAATTTAGCCTATTACCCAAAAACATTTAAAACTCAACTTAGAAGCCAATACTCACATCTACCTCTGAGACCAGTTGGAGATAGAAAAAATACACCAGCCGTGAGTGAGAAGAAGCAAGGGTCCAGCTTTATTGTTCCATTCCACCACACGAGATCCACACCGATGAGAATTCTCAGAAGTGATCCCCCTACCCTGAGCTTAAGCTCCAGTATTTATACTGTACTTACACACTAGATAACCCATATGTTTCAAGAAGACTATGATCTCACTACCAATAGGGTTAGAAAAGAGCTCATTTACCTTACTCTTATGTTCCAGAAAAGGGCTATTTCACTTACACACAGAATTGAAACCAGGGGTTTTAATTTACACATAAAATCAGAACCCAGGCATTTCTAATAACCCAGAAAATAAAAACCCAGAGTTTCTAGTTACTCAGAGGATCAGAAACCAGAATTTTCAGTTACCTAGGGCATCAGAAACCAGAATTTTCAGTTACCTTAGGGCATCAGAAACCAGCATTTTCATTTACCCAGAGAGTAGACCGCGGACAAGACTAAACAACCTAGAGGGACCTTGGTCTTATCGTTATCTCGAGGGGGGGCAGTTTGACCCAGCCACCCTTATAACCGGCTCTCTTCATGGTTCTCTAAAAATTAAGGCCTTCCTTGCGAGACGAGAATCTTCACCATCTGAATCATGAGTAAGTTATATTTTTCTATTTTTCCTGTATTTCTCGTTTATAATTTATTTTCATATTTGCACCATTTCTTATTTTATATATATTTATACTACTTGAAAAGCGGTTTACTGTACTTCCAACTTCTTAATATCATTACAGTTCTACTGTCCTGCATATCCTACTATTCTGTTTTTTATAGAGTTTCTCTATTACTATAAGATATTATTAAAGTTATTCATGTGTGTGTATGAGAAAGAGAGAGTGTGTGTGTATGTTGTGTCTACTTGCCCGCCCTTGACTGTACGAGCGTGTGTGTGTGTGTGTGTGTGTGTGTGTGTGTGTGTTTTAGCACTCCTCAGCTCGTACACTTCTTTCGACTTTTTGACTAATAACCCATAAAGATCTTTTAAAGTGTTTTACCAATTTATCCACCTCTGACTAAAACCGCTTCTGTATGTCTAGGTGCCGGTGCCCGTCGTCAGTCCCTTCTCTCTCAGTTACTGGACCTGGACCTGGATCTGGACACTCATTACCAGCTTGTGCATCTCACGGCTGATATCATGATGCTACTTAACTATCTTCGCAGCACCCCCCCTAAGAATAGAGATCCGGGGTTCCCCCCTCTTCTTCGGTACAGAATCTGCCCCACGAACGTGCGTGTTGACGCTTCTACACAGTCAGAACCAGAACCCCCCTCTAGCTTCCAATCCGAGGATGATGATGTTGTCTTCTCTGATCCGGGCCCCGACCATCCGTCCCTCTTCTCACCTACCAGTCCGCCCGACTCTCAGTGGTCCGCTCACTTCACCCACCCTGATTTCCCCATGTCCCCCGGACGCACCCCATTTTCCTCCCCCTCTTACTCTCCTCCAGACTACGCACCCACCCGTCCTGTGAATTACCAATAAAATTACATTTTTACTCATACTCAATCTCCCTCGTGTTTATTTCATGTCATTTTTATCCACAACACGAGCTAGAGAGAGAGAGAGAGAGAGAGAGAGAGAGAGAGAGAGAGAGAGCGAGCGAGAGAGAGCTAGAGAGAGAGAAAGCGAGCTAGAGAGAGAGAGAGAGCGAGCTAGAGAGAGAAAGAGAGAGAGCTAGAGAGAGAGAGAGAGAGCTAGAGAGAGAGAGAGCGAGCTAGAGAGAGAGAGAGAGAGAGAGATAGAGAGAGAGCGCGAGATAGAGAGAGAGAGCGAGATAGAGAGAGAAAGAGAGCTAAAGAGAGAGAGAGAGCTAGAGAGAGAGAGAGAGCTAGAGAGAGAGAGAGTGAGAGCGAGCTAGAGAGAGAGAGAGCGAGCTAGAGAGAGAGAGAGAGCGAGAGAGAGAGAGAGAGCGCGAGATAGAGAGAGAGAGCGAGATAGAGAGCGAGATAGAGAGAGAGCGAGCTAGAGAGAGAGAGAGTGAGAGCGAGCTAGAGAGAGAAAGAGAGCTAAAGAGAGAGAGCGAGCTAGAGAGAGAGAGAGAGCGAGCTAGAGAGAGAGAGAGAGAGAGAGAGAGAGCTAGAGAGAGAGAGAGCGAGCTAGAGAGAGACTTTTGACTTTTAAAACACCTTTATTAGGTTCAATTTTTAGTATATTTACATATCTACACTTCTGAAAATCATTTTTCCCATTTTAAAAAAGAGAAAGAAGGAAAAGAAAGGGAAGAAGGGAAGGGAAAAAAAAAGAAGAAAAAAACAACCCCCACAGGACCCCCCCCCCCCAGAAACCACCCCACCAAAAAAAAACACATTGTCAAAACAGTATATCGTCAGTATATGCGAATGCATTCCAAGAACACATCAACTCCTCTCTTGCGATTGCTGCCCATTTCCTCAATCTGTAGCGTCTCCTTGGCGACATCACGCCCATGGTGTGTTGTACAGATTTAATGAAAATCCTCCTGTCCGGGAAGAACTTAGTCAGTAAGATGTTCCGTTTTCCTTTCGTCAGTTGTAGAAATCGGTTGATCTGCTCTTCGGTGTAAAGCTCTTCAGGTTGCTCTGGACGGCTGAAAGTACCTGGTTGTTCTGGGGTGACTCTTTCCTCCTCCATGTCTGTGGCGGTTCCTCTCCTGCCGCTCCTTCACTGCACTCTGGGCCCAAGTCCTCCAACATCTCAACATTACGCTGTGCTTTTCAGACGATTCCCCCACCTTGTCCCTCTCCTCCCTTATTATTTCCGGTTTAGTTTTATTCTTCTCAATGTTCTTGTCCTGTAGCTTCTTCTGCTGCGGTTGTGTGGGGTCACTGTCTCCACCGGTGATAGCGGTGTAGGGCTTGAAGTGAAAACTGTCTGTGGTGTCGGTGTTACCGCTGGTACGGGCGCGGGTGTCGGTGTTACTGCTGGTACGGGCGCGGGTGTCGGTGTTACTGCTGGTACGGGCGCGGGTGTCGGTGTTACTGCTGGTACGGGCGCGGGTGTCGGTGTTACTGCTGGTACGGGCGCGGGTGTCGGTGTTACTGCTGGTACGGGCGCGGGTGTCGGTGTTACTGCTGGTACGGGCGCGGGTGTCGGTGTTACTGCTGGTATGGGCGCGGGTGTGTGTGTGTTATCCCTGGGTGCTGTGATTATTTCAGTGGTGTGTTCCTCGGTGTGTCGTTACCCCTCTCTGCCCCAGGCTCCTGTTCTCCGGTGTCCCCCTGCTGGCTGTCTCCGCGCTGCTGCTGCTGTACCCCGCCCGTGTCTCCCCCGGAGCTCCCCGGCTGCACCGCTCTGCGTGGGCAGCTCAGCCGTTTATGCCCGATCTCCCCACACCCGAAGTATATGGCGTTCAGGCGTTCGGTGGTGGCGAAGACGGTGTAGCTGCTGTCACCATGTTTACACTTGAAGTTGATATCCAGTGCTTGTTCTCGGTTGTTGATAAACACATAAACCTGTCTCCGGAAAGACAGGACGTGTTTCACCGCGGAGTTCTTACAGCTAGATAGAGAGAGCTAGATAGAGAGAGAGCTAGATAGATAGATAGATAGATAGATAGATAGAGAGAGAGAAAGCGAGCTAGATAGAGAGAGAGCGCTAGAGAGAGAGAGATAGATAGATAGATGATAGACAGATAGAGAGCTAGATAGATAGAGAGAGAGAGAGCTAGATAGATAGATAGATAGAGAGAGCGCTACGTTAGAAATAACGACCCGTGTCGCAGGGGCAGAAAGAGGGGTAACGTGTAGCATGACACCTTTCAGCCATATTCCACTTTCACACAGTGTGTTGGCGAATATTTATTTTTTTAGGAAGATCACCACCGCTTTGTTCATTCGGGAGGCGGAGTAGATGTTCTCACACCCGACCTGCTCTCCCACCGCCAGCAGAACCTCCTCCACCTGTTCTCCATTCCCCGGTACACACCTGACGCCATGGCGGAGAGACAGCGTCTCCCCTCCGGCCTCGGAGGCCATGGCGTCCCGCTCACCTTCACCCACTCTTAACTTTCACAAACCACGATAACTCAATAACTAGAGCTTCAATAAATTAATGAAAGAAAATGAAAAAAAAAAAAAAAAACTCGCAAAAAACTTTGACAAGTGAGAGCCAAACGGCTCTCACGCGCTCTACACACCACGCCCACTCCAACACCGCGCATGCGCAGATATAGTTAGCTAGATAACTAGCATGCGCAGAGAGCTAGCTAGCGATGGGCAGCAATGTCCACTCTCATAAAAATGATGCACTGGTTCCCCTCGTAAGAGAAAGAAGTAACAATTCCTGAACTCTCTCTGACTCATACTTTTCTTTTTATTTAAAGGGACAGAAAAGTTGAGATTTTTTTGTTGTTGAAAAATAGGGCGGAAGTGAAGCGTTTTTCGGAGCGCTCACATGAACAGTCCGACACGCGGTCTTTCACTGAAGACACCGAGGCTGATAGCATGATTCACAAGTGCAGTCTTTATGGTCACGTGACCACAGCAGGCCTATAAATAGGCGTGATTAAGCACAGACTTCAGATACCGGTCACGTGAAGTGCTTCCCCGGTCATGACTGGGTAAGGGAACACAAGTTCTGGGTCAGTGCTTCCCTTTGACTTTTGTCTGGATTTTGAACTGAACTTGACTGAATGTTTTGGAAGGGCTGGGGGGATTTCAGTATGCTCTGTACATGGTCTTTGAGGCACCCTTTGATTTCACAGCTGTGAGTCTTTGTTTCAAAATATAATTAGGACTTGATTCTGTTTGTTGAACTATTAACATCGCTTTTTCTCCATATGCATCTGATTTTCCCCTCACAAAAAAAATGGTACTTTATTCTGTTGGAGAACTGCCATATTCTATTGCCATTGAAAGGTGTATCTCTCTCTCTCTCTCTCTCTCTCTCTCTCTCTCTCTCACACTTCTCTCTGTTCATCTGTCTATAAACTACCTTTCAGTTAATTTGTCACAGGAAACATGCTCTCATTGATGTGCCGGTGCCACTTGAAAAACAGGATATTAAAGTTAACGACAGGGTTTTTGTCTCAAATACGGGCACATGAGAAACAGAATTTCAAAACTTTATTATTCTTGCTACATCCTGAATAAAACACAAGGGATTGTTGACGGTTCCAACATGTCATCCCATTTGTTTGTGCACTTCTCTCCTGAAGGAGCCACGGATAACGGAAGACCTCTGCACTGCAGCTGGATGTCTTCAGTGGTTTGGTGGAAGCGCTGTGGTTTCTGAAATTGAAAGAGGAAGACAAGAGAAAAGCCCTTCAAATTTCACAGGCAGAAATGGATGATGGACAACTGGCTTCTTTTCCCCGGATGCGTACAGACGTAAATGGAACTGTACGTCTCTTCAATGCAAATACTGTATCAGAGCAACAAATTTCTCCAAGAAGCAGGCTTCACTGCACTGTGCTGCTGTATTAACCGGTGACGACGCCCCTGATAACAAAGAGAATTGTGAAGTGCGGTATGACCGAACCAGCTGGCACGATCTGCAACGCTATTTCCGTCAAATCGATGAATTATTCCAAAAAACTGGAAGAGACAAAGAAACGATGCAAATAAAAGTACGGCTAGAAGATGTCTTCTTCTGAGATC
Source organism: Ictalurus punctatus (assembly GCF_001660625.3). NCBI lineage: Eukaryota > Metazoa > Chordata > Actinopteri > Siluriformes > Ictaluridae > Ictalurus > Ictalurus punctatus. The sequence continues at coordinate 1,921,379 of NC_030439.2, read as the reverse complement.
GTCAATATACTACTCTTGATCAGAAACTCCACCTCCCCAAGACTCCTCCCACACGCTATATCAATGAGTCTGAATACGTATCGAGTCAAAGTATTCTGATCATCAACCAGCAACATGTCTTGTGAATTCAACCCCGTTTTCTACAACTCTGAAAATACTCGACGCTTGTCTTTTTGTGAAGAAAGTAACTGTCTCACCGTCTGTAAAAATCGGTCACGGACAAGCTCTTCTCAGCGCCACGGCCGAGTGTCCGATCGAAAGAGTCTGTCTGAAGACCTTTTCCCCGGCCCCTTACCTAAAACCATTATCTTCGGGACGGTAGACGACGATGCCTTCAGCGGCTCGTACGATAAAAACCCTGTGGTGAACGAACACTTGAAGACGTCCAGCAGGTCTGCACCTAGGAGTTCAGTTTCAGTTTTAGAGTCAGTTTGGGCAGCTCCCTGAACAGCTCCTCCCTGCAGGATGGGTCGCAGGTCTCAGCGCTGTAGAGGTCGGTGTAAAAGACCGTGGCTTCTCTCCTCATTTCAGCCGCCTCTTTTGTTGTAGCTCCATCCGCTCGTCTGAGGTACAGCATCTGGTTTTGTGGTTTCACCTTCCTGGAGAGGTTGAAAAAGAAGGCACTAACTGAGGTTATGAGAAGTTGTCCTGAAATAGATCAAATATTTCACGGCGTGATGGCCTGTGACGAGCTAGCTACGAGTACTCTGAGAAAGTTTCCCGCTTTTTCATCGTAAACACGCATCCGAGACACATGCCGGGCGAGCGCCGGCTAGCGTTACGCCTTAATGACGAAAACACAGGAGAATGTTTTGACTCGTACGGAAACCCTCCAGACTACGAACTCTTTCCTCCATCCATTCGTTATTTTTTGACAAAGAACTGTTGCAAGATAAAATATAACCCTGTACAAGTTCAAAACTTTACGTCGGTTTGCTGCGGGCAACGCTGTGTGTTTTTTCTGTCACGAAGCTAGAGGTTATTCCTTTAACCGTATTATGTCTCTGTGTAGTGAAGATTTAAACAGAAATGATAACGCTGTCGTGTCTTTTGTTAAAAACATGTACCCTAGAGTAAATAAGATTTACGTGAGATTTTTCAGCAGATCCGTGCGAGATCCTTTGATAGTGTTTCCTTTAAAAATAGATTCACCGCGATCGTTCCACGCAGCCCCGGCTTTTAAAAGTTTCTCCATAACGTACGGAGCGTTTCTTTTGTTTCTCGCAGAAATGTTAGCGAGCACCTCTTGCACGATCTCGTCTTTGGGCGGTTGGGTCACCGCTGCTTCCGTTTCGCTTTCCGGTATTTCGGGTAGAGACAGGGTCAGTTGAGCGGTTTCCTGCTCTCCTACTTTAACCAAGTTTAATCATTTTGCAGCACCGACGCGTAGAGTTCCGCCTTATCGTATCCGTTCAGATCAGTCCTCGATAGAATACCTCGTATCGCATCGTCCAAGTTGTTTTCCACAGTCTCTCTCATGGTTTCCTCCTCTGCGGCGATGTTTAAGTTTATCGATCTGATGTTGAGGGAGTAAATACATTTTCTCCGCGGTCTCCATGTTCATTGTTGCGGGATGCGGTTAAGCTGCGTATAAAAGGAATGGCTGCACTGAGCAAAGGCAGAAGAAATCCTCCGGATTGATTAAAAACTTTCCTTTTTCTTTCTACCGACACTCTTTCATCCGCAAATAGTTTGATCAATTTGTTTAGTTTTTTTAAAACCCGGTACTGTTTTGTCGTCAGCGGTGTGTTTCCCCTGAGCACGTTTAAAGCTAGTTCACATATGCTCAGGATGAGATTTGCGGGCGCATCAACAACAATTTAAAGTAATGCCTTTAGCTTTCATGGCTGTTTTTCCTTTTACGGTTTTGTAACCGTAGGTTTTAGGACCGGTTTTAGGACAGGTGCCCACAGACCCCGAGGTGGTAATACCTTCGCTCCAATGATACCGAAGTCATATTTCAGAGGTCGAGAGTCACGATAAATGATGACGGGGTGATCGATCGGGCACGTCTCGTCTTTGTCTTACTTACGTACGGGTAAAGAGAGGTAAAGTGGAAATAATCGATTCTCTCACCGGGCTGAGCTACATAATGCGAATGTAACGCGTTTGTTCGACCGCCGTACAGAGCATCTCGCGGGTTTAAACGCTCTGGAAAGTCAAAGTCTTTTAGAAAGTTTAGCACGCGGTTGTCGTTTTTCTTCATTTCATTCCGCTCGTGTTCCCACATCAGAGCGACCTGCAAATTCTTAATTCTCTCCATCGATTTCTGACGGATGTCTCCGAAGGTTGCGTTTGATTCGGTAAGAGGATGCGGGGTCATTAAGGGAAAACACTTTTCACAGCCGTGATAAAAACATCCAAGAAACTCAGAAACCTTACGGTTTTCCCCTCCTCACAGTAACCATCTACGTCACAGGTACCGCACCTGACTTCACCTTCGTTCAGCGCGTGGCGAACGGGTAGGTTTTGCGTTTTAGAAACGTATTCCAGCCATTGTATGGAAGGCGTTGAGAGATTTCTGAGCGGTGATGTAATTATCAAGCGGCGGAAAAGCTGAAGTGTCTTTACGCAGGAACTTGGATCTAAAGATTTTCATGCACACAGACGCGATCGTTATGCATTTAAAAGGATCGACCTTTGTACTATCCAGAATTTCTTGTCTGAAAGCTGTACATCCCTTTCTCAAAATCTCTCCGTCGTTCACACGGTATTCCGCCGTCTCTTTCCTGAAATCAAAGACTTCAGAAACCGTTCTGTACCACTTAAAGAATTCTTCTCTATCCTTAGGCATCACGCCATCTACACCGTAAAACTTAGGGTCAGGATACGGCCCTACGTCATCCTGATGTTCTACGGCGTTCCAGAAATGGGGAAGATAGCCTTTCTTGCTTTCCGAAAACCCCACGGCTTTCGGGATGCTGCTCAGCTTCATGGGTAAGAACGATAGACTATCAGTGTAGGACTGACGAAACGCGGTATCGATGAAGCACAAAATTTTACCGCCTTGCGCTATGATTTCGGGTGCGGTTCCTTCTTTCACTAAATGGTTTAACAAAAGGTACGAATCGGACCCTCTAGCGTTATGAGCGATAAACGTGTAACCGTGGTATGTATTACACCGAAACTTCTTAAAGAAGGCACTGACGCGATCATCCCCTTCAGCCACCCACTCCCCTCCCTCAAAATCAATACAGCATTTGAAATGAGCTACAGGAGTTCCTGTTTCCTGCCTAGTCTCGAAATCGTAAAACACCTCATCCGTATTATCGCTTTCTTTCCTGCCCTCTGTATAAAACATCTATGCTCGATCTCCTCGTCGAGTTTTTGGTCACGGAGTCTGCATTTTGGATGGGCACATACGTGATCCTCACGATTAGAAGGTTTATCCCGTGTCACGCGTTTACATTTACCGCAGTAGAATCCCGTTTCTCACGTAGAATATTCGCCTTTGCGCGACTGAATCTTTGCTTTATGCCTCTCGAAACAGTAACGTGAGCTACACAGTCTCTGACACTCTGGACGTTTAGGAGCATTCTTAAGGTGTTTAACAATCGGGGTCGTGACAAACGTTGCAGCTGTAAGCGCAGTTATGTTTATTCTGATTTGAATATATGGCCTATTTTCCTTCTAATTCCAGCGGCCCGCGGTGGTCGGACGATCTGTACGACTGTTTCAAGGGGATTATGGGTAAAAATTTCACGTTTACTCTGAACTGCATTTTCGAGCGTGGTCAGAGAAGGTAAATCGATGACGCTGTCGTGTAATCGAACGCGTGATGAAACATTGATCGTATCACCTCTAATTTCAGCGGTGACTACATCCTCAGCAGAAATTCAATTGTTAGCGATTTCAGTCACACTGTTTAAAATCTCTAAAACAGAATGATAAAAATCTGCAAAGCTGTCCACGTTCACGAGAGAAGAGAATTCACTCTTCTCCTAATCTCAGTGTTGTTGAACCTTTCCCCATGAATTATCCTAATATTAGGATCTAATCCATCACCCTCTTGCTCAACTCGGATATTAGGATCTAATCCATCACCCTCTTGCTCAACTCGGATATTAAGATCTAATCCATCACCCTCTTGCTCTACTTGGGTATCGGGCGAGTGTGTGTTTTCCATTTGGGAATCTTGGGTGTCGGGCGAGTGTGTTTTCTCCATTTGGGAATCTTGGGTATCGGGCGAGTGTGTGTTTTCCATTTGGGAATCTTGGGTGTCGGGCGAGTGTGTGTTTTCCATTGGACGGTTGTACTCGTTATCGTTTTCCGAATGTTGTGCAATATCGGCAGGGTTTTCGATTAAGTTAACCAGACTGTCATTTATCCTCATAAGACTGTGATTAAGTTCGTGTGTGATATCATGAGAAGATGACGGTCTAGGTTCCTGAGCGTTTTCTGGAGTCGAGACGATATTCTGAACGGGAGATGATGACACATTTTCATTGATTTGATTCACCGCGTCTATTAAACATGGATTTATCTGCATGGATTCTCTTTGTTCGATCAGGTTATTTTGTAGCTCTAACAGACGTTGATTTCATTCAGAAAATATATGGTTTGGCGTCACCGATGTGTTTGATAGCACGTAATTCGGACTCTGATTCGGTCTCTCACTGACGACTCGGTGTGACGGAGTGAAACTTTCGTTCAGCCGGTTGATCGCTTCAGTTAAACATGGGTTCAGGGGTGTGTACGAATCATGATATAACGGACCGTTTGAAAAACTCTGCTTTCCGTCATAAAAGAAATCATGCGATGATGGAGGATTTTCGGTTCTGTTTGTTTTAGTCTCTATATCCGAACTGCATTCCGGTCGTTTCTGCGCCGTATCGATCGTACAACTTTCTCATCAACTTTATGTTCACCGAGAGACGTCTCTTCACATTTTCAAGCGTGCTGTACAGTAAAGGGATGGAATCTACCTCGACCAGACTCCAGTGTGTAATCGATCTGTCCAAAGTTTTCCAATAAATCAGTCTTTGCTTCGAAGAATTCACGCCACACTGCACAGATCTGTTGTAGTCCGATGTCTTGTTGAACGTCGTTCCCTCGTTCCCTCGACTTCTGAATATGACACAGTGTTAGATTCACGTGTGAAAGACTTTACAGCATGAAACATTCAGGATTTTATGTTATGACTTACGTGTGGAGCTCAGATTCAAAAGGTGGTGAGCGGTTGTTTCGGGAATCTCATCATCAGAAATAATCACCGAGCTGTCTATAAAACAGTGAAACATACTTTTAATAACTTCACGTTTCCATTTCGATCACGACATGGATCTAAGAGACACGTTTTAATTACCTACACACTAGAATCAGACGAGCTTAACTCGCTCGTGCACTGTAATAGAAATGTAATGAATATTTCACTTTTAGATAAAGTATCGTACCAGATTACATAATGACCAGATAAGGAGGATGATTTCTGTACTAAGAAAGATTATTTCTAAGTTTGTATCAATATCATTGCCAATTGGATAATTACATAAACATTGTATTTCAATTTATACTGAACTATTAATTGATTAAAATACGGTCCTGGTGAGGTCTGTGTCATCCTCTGCTTCCTTCAAGATGGAGGTGTTGAAGAGATGCATCACTGGTTTTAGGAATGACACACTGACATGGGACTCACCGGACAAGGCATCGGTGAATTCGAGGAGCGGGCTTAGAGCCGCATCTATAGACTCTAAAACGTCCACATCTTGCCAAGTAGGAACCAGCGACCTGGTCTTCTTGTCTTTTGAGAGGACGTCTGTGATGGCCCTTTTCTGCTCCAGAACCCGCCTCACCATTTGTTGACGGGAGCCCCATCTTGTTGGGGTTTCACTGCTGAGCTTGTGCTGTGGCAAGTGATACTCCTCCTGAGCAGCTGCAAGGTCCCGTTGCTTCTTCCAGGAGTAGGAGAAGGCAGCCACCACCTTCTTACACACCCCAACTGCTCTGTCCACTCGCTTGTCTTGGTGAACTTTCTCTGTACACAGAGAGAGAAAAAAATATTGCAATATATAGTTCTCATTTGTATTTTAACTTCAAAATTTGATTTATTTATATTATTCTCACAGCAAAATCACAATTCTTCTGCTTACGTACATTTTGTTGTTTTTATTTCACACCTCACTTGGCGAAGTAAACCTCTGTTTCCATGCCAGTAAAACACCTTTGAATCTTATTAATATAACTGCTGTACGTATAAATCCATACAGATATGTATGTCTTAATGAAAGAATAAATGAATAGCCTATTCAGTCACTTAAACTGGGGGAATGAAATCACATGGAATCATAGCCTACACGACACAGAGCACCTCAACACAAGTGTTTTAATTATCAAATCAAATGCACATTATAACACAAGCTCAATCAACTTCTTATGACATGGCATGCTACAACCACATAGCAAGCATAAAATTGTGTGAATATAAACAAATATAGAGAATATAAAAACAGCTATCAAAAACATACAAGCACTGATGAGCTACGTTTATACTTATATAATACTTTATATAATACTGTATAGATAGATGGCGGCGTGCACAGTTGCTGCGGCTCACGGCTCTCCTTTCCAGTGCTCTTCTTTGTTGTTTTTGTATGATTACTTTATTACTTGTTTGTGCATTATCAGTTCTACGAACATTCGCTAAACAAGTCAGAACCTTATGGATATTGGGGACCAACACCGAATCCCTATTTCGAGAATGTTTCATCACACGCACAACATCCCAGACGACATAGCGAGATTGCCGGGCTCTCCGTGGATTGTTGTCGGGTCCAGAAGGCGACACAGACGGAGGAGGGAGAGGAAGCAGAAGCGGGGATGCAGGTCCGATGTTATGTTAAGGCTAAAAAAACAACCACACAAGCCACCTTTACCGAGCCCGTTTCTCTCCAATGCCAGATCCCTGGTGCATAAAATCGACGATTTGGAATTACAACTAGCTGGAAATCGCTACGTTCGTGATTGCTGTGTTTTGATTATTACTGAAACCTGGCTTCATCCGAGGATACCCGATGCTAGCATGCAGCTAGCAGGTCGTACTATGCTTCGCTGGGACAGGACTGAGGACTCCAGTAAGAGCGGGGGGAGGGGCTCTGTATGTATGTGCATGAGAACTGGTGTAATAACGGAACAATGATAGATGAACATTGTTCCCCTGACCTCGAGTACATGTCTGTAAGATGTCAGCCCTTTTTTCTACCGAGAGAGCGAACAGTAGCGATTATCACGGCTGTGTATATTCCACCCGACGCCAATGTGAACATGGCGCTCTCTCTCCTGTTGAACACCGTAAACGAACAGCAGCTGGCACACCCTGACGGTGTTCACATAATTGCAGGAGACTTTAATAAGGCGAACTTGAAGACTGTACTCCCGAAATTCTATCAACATGTTAAGTGTTTTACTAGAGGGGCGAACACTCTGGATCATGTTTACTCCAACATTAAGCATGCGTATAGAGCCATACCTCTCCCCCACCTCGGCCAATCAGACCATCTCTCCCTCCTGCTCTCCCCTGCCTACACCCCCTCAGACGCAGGGTCAAGACCACTATAAAGACTGTTACCACCTGGCCTGACGATGCATTCTGCAAACTACAGGACTGCTTCAGAAAGACAGACTGGGATTTGTTTGAACATCAGGAGCTAGAAACATTAACAGGAACGGTACTGGACTATATCAAGTTCTGTATCGGAAATGTGACTGTGGACAAAAACATTCGGGTTTTCCAAAACCAGAAACCATGGATGACCAACCAGGTCCGCACACTACTCAAAGCCCGCGGGAAGCACGCTGCCTTCAGGTCTGGTAATAGAGCTCTGTACAGAGCTGCCCGTGCCAACCTGAAAGGCGGTATTAAGGAAGCTAAGGCGGTCCATAAGAGGAGCATAGAGTCCCACCTGTCCAGCAAAAATAAACGGGAGGTGTGGCAGGGCATACAAGACATCACGAACTACAGAGGCCGTGATGCGACAACAGGAGACCTGAGTGCGATGCTGGCAGAAGAGCTAAATTGCTTCTTTGCTCGCTTTGAAACATCACAACAACAGCACTCATCTGCTCCAGCCTCACCTCCACCCTCATCTGGCCCCCGTACCAGTCCAGCCCTGCCTCCATCCCCTCCTGGTTCCTGCACCACTCTACTTACTGTGAGGGAACACGATGTTAGACGGATGTTTCTGGCAGTGAACCCCAGGAAGGTAGCTGGCCCAGATGAAGTACCTGGTAAGGTGCTCAGATCGTGTGCCCACCAGCTTGCCCACATCTTTACCAGAATCTTCAATCTCTCCCTGGCCCAAGCAGTCATCCCGCCCTGCCTAAAATCAGCCACAATCATCCCAGTGCCAAAGAAGTCGCCCACCACTAGCCTAAATGATCATCGTCCTGTGGCCCTCACTCCAGTTATCATGAAGTGCTTCGAGAGATTGGTTCTTCAGCACATCAAGGACTACCTCCCCCCAGACTTCGATCCTTATCAGTTTGCTTATCGCGCAAACAGATCCACAGAGGATGCTATCGCCGTAGCTGTCCACTCCGTGTTGAGACATCTAGAGCAGCGGCAGAGCTACGTCCGGATGCTTTTTGTGGATTACAGTTCGGCTTTTAATACAATAATTCCGGACATTCTCATCACCAAATTGGTCACTCTTGCCCCCCCCTCACATGTGCCTGGATAAAGGACTTTCTCACCAACCGGTCCCAGACAGTGAGACTCGGACCCCACCTCTCCTCCACTCGCACGTTGAGCACAGGTTCTCCACAGGGCTGTGTGCTGAGCCCCCTCCTGTACTGTCTCTACACCTACGACTGTAGTCCAGTCCACAATAATAATCTTATCAAGTTTGCTGACGACACCACGGTGGTCGGACTCATCTCAAAGGGAGATGAGGTAGCCTACAGAGAGGAAGTCCTGAACTTGGCAGCCTGTTCAAAAAACAATCTGACTCTAAAACACCAAGAAAACCAAGGAGCTCGTTGTAGACTTCAGGAAGCACAACACTGAGCTGGCCCCCCTTTTCATCAATGGTGAGTGTGTGGAGAGGGTCCACACCTTCCGGTTTCTTGGTGTCCTTATCTCTGCAGACATCTCCTGGACGGACAACATCACAGCGGTTATCAAGAAGGCTCAAACGCGGCTGCACTTCCTGAGGGTTCTCAGGAAGTACAATCTGGACCCCGATCTGCTGCTGACCTTCTACCGCTCGTCCGTCGAGAGCCTGCTGACATACTGTATCACGGTGTGGTACATGTGCATAGTGACAATAAAAGGCATTCATTCAGATAGATGAGAGTGAGAGCTAGATAGAGAGAGAGCTAGCTAGATAGAGAGCTAGATAGAGAGAGAGAGCTAGATAGATAGATAGAGAGAGTGAGCTAGATAGATAGAGAGAGCTAGACAGATAGAGAGAGAGATAGAGAGTGCTAGATAGAGACAGAGAGCGCTAGATAGATAGATAGAGAGAGCGAGAGCTAGATAGAGAGAGCGAGAGAGAAAGAGCTAGAGAGAGAGAGAGCTAGATAGAGAGCACCAGGAGAGATAGAGATAAAGAGAGAGATAGAGAGAGAGCGAGAGAGAGATAGAGATAAAGAGATAGAGAGAGAGAGATAGAGATGGATAGAGAGAGAGATGGAGAGATAGAGAGAGATAGAGAGAGAGAAGGCGAGAGAGATAGAGAGAGCGAGCACGAGAGAGAGAGCGCGTGCGTGAGAGAGAGAGAGAGAGAGATAGATAGAGAGAGAGATATAAAAATAAATTCACAGCTGTCCATCATTCAGTTCAGCTCCATGTGGTCTGTATAGAGCTTTTAACGATGGAGATGATCACAAAGCAGCTGTACAGAAATGAAGCGAGCGTTAGAATAAAACACTCCACAGATACATGCTGATTTGTTTTCCAACACTGATTATTTACAGGAGGAATTCTGATGGATTTCCTTCCCACTAAACACTCGTCACTTACGGGCCACAGCGGAGGAGTCAGCTTTTATTGCTACGCTGCTAAACCAGATTAGACTATTGTCCATGTGGAGCTTCAGCACCTTCTCACAATCTGGACAACGGCTCCTTACGTGTTCCTGACTACTGCGATACGACCCCACTCTGCTCCAACCGAGGGTGGGGTGCCGAGGTCTGACTTCTCCCTTGTGACCTCGGATTCCACACGAAATAGGAAAGAAATAATAAAGAATGATGTTGATATTGTTCACACACAAGCCTGAAGAATTATTCTTCTCTAATTACTGCTCAAACATCACGTCTCAACTGTGATCACTTTCATACTGCACTGAAGAGGAAGTGCTCCAACACACACACCTTATTTCCTACACACATGCACACACCTTATTTCCTACACAATAACATAAAGGTGAAAGATTATAAAGATATCATTCTACAGCTGGTTATATAGTGTCATGTATGTAATGTATGTAATAAGAGTAAATGTAACTGGCTCCTCCACAGTGTACAATAACTGATTACACACTCATAGCACAGAAGATGTACTGCAGAGACTGGTTGGTATTTGTATTGCTGCAGCTCTTCCTCCTTCACACAACTTTTTGTACATATTCACATATACAAGTGCCTCCCTATTATCAATCATTAACTTCACATTTGCTTCATCACTGTGATTCTCCTTGTCTACATCATTTCTCTTCACTGCCGCAGAATATAAAAATAAATAAATATTTAGAGAGCATTAAAAAACCCATAAATATATCGGTAATAAATTCGGTAAATAAAATAAATCAGCACAACAAAAGGCTAGTCGTTAAGAACATTATCAGCCTAATGCAGGTGTAAAACAAAGTTCTCCCTCCACTACAGAACACAGAGCCTCCTCGCAGCACCACACCGCCTTGAACATCTCCACGTCTCCCATACTACTGTAAACGTTCAAATCCATCAGAATCCGGGATTTGATCAGTCTGGAGAGAACTTTTATGGCATCACAGTCTGTGTTCTGTGCCACTTTGTTTTTCCTGCTTAGGTATATCGACATTTTTGCCTGACCAAAGATAAAATTGATCAGCTGACATTTAAACCTGTTCTTTCTGACGTATTTAAAACCAAAGATAAAAATCTGAAAAGTAAAATCCACATAAAATGACCTCAGGTTGTTTTTTAGAAACACAAACAATGGCTGCAACCTGGAGCAATGTATAAACGCATGAAAAACAGTCTCTCTCTGTGAACAGAACGGACATTCCTGTGTGACCTCAGGGTTTAAAATGGAGATGAAAGAATTCACAGAAACAGTTCCATGTAAAATCCTCCATTGGAGGTCAGAAAATGTTTTGTTTAAGAGTGGTTTGTAAAGTGCCCTCCACTCCGGTTTAACATCATCATTAAAACCCAGTACAGCTCGCCATGCGGTGTCCACTCTCCCATTCAGCTTTTTCTTATTTAAAACCTTCACGCAGGCTTTGTACAGAAGCTTACCGGACACTGTCTCAATGTTCATGTCACCTCTGAACTCCAGGAGGGGTCCACCACACCCATCTAGATCTGGAGCGATGCCCAGCTGGGGAAAAGGTTCTTCCTCTGTAGGCCCAGTCTTGCTTGTTTCATTGTCCATTAGCTGAGCACGCTCCTCTGACGTTAGGGTGGACCTCCAGCGATGTAGGAGCTTGTTCACAATACGCAGCGACCGTAGTCCCAGGCTCGCTGCTAAGTCCTCAGCCCGTGACAGGTCCGTTCCTGTGATGTTCACCAGCTGCCGGAGTGTCACAATCCCCGATGAGACCAGAACTCTGGATAATGATGGGGTGGTCACACCAGAGATATCTAATCTCCCACCATTCACCAGGGATTCCTCCAGCAGCCAGTGTGGTGTTCTGCACCCCTTGATTTGTTTTTTAAAAAAAGTCCATATTTTAAAAAGCCCACTATAAAAAACTGGTAATCCAGCAAGGTCTAACATTTTTGTGTCCGTTAAAAACAAAGTTCTGTCTAATCCCAGTCCTCCTACTGTGTGTAACAGCCTATAAGCTGCTGCTCTCCATACAAACCTCTCAGGTCCAGTGAGGAGTCTCTGGATGAACTGGAGTCAGAAAGTCGGAGTTCTTCTGCCTATATGGATCAGCCCCTGCCCCCCCTCCTCCTTGGGCAGGTGAAGGACACTTTGAGGGCTCCAGTGTAGTTTGTCCCAGAAGAAGTCCACTAGCAGGGCCTGGATGTTCGAGAGCAGGTTTGGTGGCGGATCCACACATGCCAGCTTGTGCCACAGGGTTGATGCTGCCAGCTTGTTGATGACCAGTGTGCGTTCCCTGTAAGACATTTTTGGGACTAACCACTTCCACCTGCTCAACCTGCCCTTTACCTTCTCAAAGACACCTTCCCAATTTTTATTTAAAAACTCAGTGCTGCCTTGATAAACACCCAAGTACTTAAAACCACCCTTATATATAAAAATATCAATACGGTATACAGATATTAAAGGTGTGAATTTATCCCAACTGAGCAAGCCACTGAGTGGCGACGGTGGCAAGGAAAAACTCCCTAAGATGTTTTAAGAGGAAGAAACCTTGAGAGGAACCCGACTCAGAAGGGAACCCGTCCTCATCTGGGTAACAACAGATAGTGTGAAAAAGTTCATTATGGATTTATATGAAGTCTGTGTGGCGTTAGGAGCAGCCGTAGTCCCAGCAGTGTGGAATTAGAGAAGATTTGAGCTCCATCCAGAGGCAGAAAGGATCTGGATCTCTAGTAAATCCATAAATTCGTGTGGGGCTCGGCGAAAGGAGAGAGGGAGACAAAAGATAATTATGACTGCGAAGTAGTAGAACAGAATCTAGTCAGGGTAGGCTTGAGTAAACAAATACGTTTTAAGCCTAGACTTAAACACTGAGACTGTGTCTGAGTCCCGAACACTAATAGGAAGACTGTTCCATAACTGTGGGGCTCTATAAGAGAAAGCTCTTCCCCCTGCTGTAGCCTTCACTATTCGAGGTACCGTCAGATAGCCTGCATCTTTTGACATAAGTAGGCGTGGCGGATCATAGAAAACCAAAAGGTCGCTCAGATATTGTGGCGCGAGACCGTTTAGTGCTTTATAGGTTAATAAAAGTATTTTATAGTTAATGTGAGATTTTACTGGGAGCCAATGCAGTGTGGATAAGATCGGTGTGATATGGTCGTATCTTCTAGTTCTAGTTAGGACTCTAGCAGCTGCATTCTGGACTAACTGGAGCTTATTTATATTCCTACTGGAACATCCAGACAGTATGGCATTACAGTAATCTAATCTAGAGGTGACGAATGCATGAACTAGTATTTTATAAAGTGAACATTGCTTTAGAAAAGGGTGTCCCCCCCCCCTGCTGCACCCCCCATGCTGTCTGCCCCCCCCCCTCCACTGCTACACCCCTCATGCTTGCTGAAGAGGTAGTCATCCTGGAATTCCTCCTTTTCGACTTCCTTCTCCTGCTCTGCTTGAAGACTTACTGACTTCTCACTACTGTCTGCTATATCCATGTTTTCTGACCCCCCCTCCCCTTCTACACCCCCCATACTATCTGACCCCCCACCCTCCCCCCACCCTACTGCTGTACCTCATTTTCTGTCTGACCCCCCTTCCACTGCTGCACCCCTGGTGCTGTCTGCCCCCCCTCCACTGATGCACCCATCATGCTATCTGACCCCCCTTCCACTGCCGCACCCCCGGTGCTGTCTGACCCCCCTACTCTGCTCCGTTTTTGTGCCTGTACTATAGATTCCTGAGTTCTTTCTACTTCTGGGCCTCTCCCTCCAGGAGTCAGCTCATCTGACCCCTCTCTTAGTTCCTCCCTTGTTTGCTCAGGTCTATCAGGTCCATTACCCCCCGCCGTGGTTTGGTCAGTGTCCTGTCCTCCAGCAGTCTCTGACTGCTCTACACTGCTCACATTAACCTGCTTCTCCACCCTGACTCCGCTCGGCCCGGCTTCCTCTCCGTCTTGTTTCTTATGTGGACACGCAAACTTTTTGTGCCCAATGTCCCCGCATTCGAAGCACCTCATGCTCCCAGTGTTGGCGTACAGCATGTATGATTTTCCCTCATGCCATACTCTGAATGAAATATCCAGCGTGGGTTCATTCAGAAACATGAGCACTGTGCCCCTGAAAGAGGTCACGTGCTTCAGCGCGGGGTTTTTACAGTTTAACGGAACCGTTCTCACACCGCTCACTATTTTACTGAAGCGAGACAGCTCCCGCGCGATATCCTCATTAGGGATGAACGGCGGAATATTCGAAACCGTGACTTTAACTGTCGTAGCCCCCGGCGGAGTGACGGAATAAAGCTCTCCACTTACCTTTATTCCGTTTTCAGTCAGCTGGTGCACGAGTTCCCTCTCCTTCACCAACACCACCACGGCCTTGCTCATTCTCGATGCCGCCACAATGTTTTCACATTTAATAAACTCCCCTACCGCCATTAGACCCTGCTCCACCGAGACCTCGGAGCTCACCTCACTCCGCACCCCGTGACGGAGCGCGAGAGGCCGGGCTCCACCGCTCAGGTGAGCCGCCATCCCTACACCCCGCCATGAGATCAAACACATCCCGCAGCAAAAAAACCACTAATAACACCGCTTCCTTGATAATGCTATCACACGCTCACCCAGTGACTGTGCTCTGAAATTCCAAGTTGTAAAGAAAGAAATATATCTGTATAAAGATAGAAAAAAGTTCATTCACTCTCACACCACGCTCACATGCCACTCTCGCTCACAAACTCCCAGCATGCACCAGAGAGAGAGAGAGAGAGAGAGAGAGAGAGAGCGATAGATACATAGAGAGCTAGACAGAGAGAGAGCTAGAGAGCGCTAGAGAGAAAGTGATAGAGAGAGAGCTAGATAAAGAGAGAGAGCTAGTCAGAGAGTGATAGAGTGAGAGAGAGCTAGAGAGCGAGAGCAAGTTAGATAGAGAGAGCTAGAGAGATAAAGAGAGAGACAGAGAGAGAGCTAGATAGGGACAGCTAGATAGATAGAGAGCTAGAGAGAGAGAGAGAGCTAGATAGAGAGAGAGAGCTAGCTAGAGAGAGAGCATGAGAGCTAGATAGAGAGAGAGCGAGAGCTAGATAGAGAGAGAGAGAGAGAGCGCTAGATAGAGAGAGAGAAAGAGCGAGATAGAGAGCTAGATAGAGAGAGAGAGAGATAGAGAGAGAGAGAGAGAGCTAGATAGATAGAGAGCGAGAGAGCGAGAGAGAGAGCTAGATAGATAGATAAAAAGAGAGAGCTAGATAGAGAGAGAGAGATAGATAGATAGAGAGAGCTACATAAAGAGAGCGCTAGATAGATAGATAATAAGAAAAACATCAAACATAGACTACATGTACAGACTACAAACAAAACTTCTTTCCAGTGTAAACAGAAATAAACATCAATATATTGTTATTAATTTGAACAGACTTTTCCATACGAGCTCAGAACCTAAATAAATGCTCTCTGGCTGTTTACACAGTTAACATTCTGCATTAATATCTCTTCTAAATTTCTTGATATAAACATTGACTGGGTCGACACGATGAATTATCAGAAGTGATCTTTATCTGCTGTTTCTGCTGTCAGTGTTGAGTGGAACAGGTCATACCTGTCTCTCTAAAACTCCTCCCATTAAGGAAGAACAGAGTCTGAGACGACTGCAGTCCTTTTGCAGTGTTCTGCTCTGGTGAGTTTAGTTTTATTCTCGGTTTATGGAGAATTCTGAGTCTCATTTTCAGCTCTGTGAAAGGAAGTGATTACTAACTGGACCTGCAAAGTCGTATATTAACTTTAAACAAACCTGAAATCAGGGTGTGATTACTTTTGATCAAAGTGAAAGTGAATCTGAACATTGGGACCGGAGAGAACAACAGCAGCAGCAGAATAAAATGGCTTCTAAGTTTTCAGAGGAGGATTTCTCTTGTCCTGTGTGCTGTGAAATCTTCACGGATCCTGTTCTCCTGCGCTGCAGTCACAGTGTGTGTAAAGTGTGTTTGCAGAAGTTCTGGGAGACCAAAGGATCCAGAGAATGTCCTGTTTGTAGGAGGAAGTCGTCTATGGAGGATCCTCCCATATGTCTGGCCTTAAAGAACCTGTGTGAGACTTTCTTACAGGAGAGAAGTCCGAGATCTTCATCAGCGTCTGAAACAGTCTGCAGTCTGCACCGTGAGAAACTCAAACTCTTCTGTCTGGATGATCAACAGCCGGTGTGTGTGGTGTGTCGGGATTCAAAAATACACACCAACCATAAATTCTGCCCCATTGATGAGGCATTAACAGACTGTAAGGTAAATAAAACGTTCCTGTAAAAGGTACATGTGAAAAAGAGTTTATTCTACATATCAATATCTACAGGTTCAATATAAACACAGTGTAATAATTCAATAATAAATGATAATTGCCTTGTGATAAATTTAGTAAATAATAACAAATGTGAGTCTGCTATTCCATCATCTTCAGATTTTCAGCATCTGAAGTGTCTCCTGTATAAACAGGAGCAGATCTTCCATGTTAGACTAAAGCAGTGTACACCAATAAACCCACGTCCTATAAGTCTACACTTTTCATTGTTTCTTCTGTACTTGGTGCATTTGAAAAGCTCTAATGAGTGCTTGTAAGAGAGAATACAGCTATTACTAAACACAGAGTCTCCATGCAGTGTGTTGATTTGTTCCAGGAGGAGCTGAAAACTGCTCTGAAGCCCCTACAGGAGAAACTGAAGATCTTTAAAGACTGTAAACTGCACTGGAGTCAGACTGCAGAACATATAAAGGTTAGAATCAATAAGATGGGTTTGATATTAGAACGATATTTTGCATCACTGCAGAATCAGTTCTATTTCATTTGATTTCCTCTTCACTGCAGATTCAGGCCCAACACACAGAGCGGCAGATTAAGGAGGAGTTTGAGAAGCTTCACCAGGTTCTACGAGATGAAGAGGCAGCCAGGATAGCTGCACTGAGAGAGGAAGAGGAGCAGAAGAGTCAGACGATGAAGGAGAAGATTGAGAAGCTGAGCAGAGACATATCATCTCTTTCAGACACAATCAGAGGCGTAGAAGAGGAGATGAGAGCCGAAGACGTCTCGTTCTTACAAGTGAGGATCATTTAGTCAGTGTTTATACTGTGAGAAAGTAAAACTTCTTTCCATCATCAGAAACGTCACATTTCAGTGGTGTAAAAATGTCAGTCAGATCCACTGATATTTGCTTTGTTGTTTTACAGAACTACGAGGCCACAGTGAGAAGGTGAGTGATGTGCTTCCTGTCTCTCTCGTTCTCTGTGTTTCTGACTCCAAACCCACAGCAGCACTGACTCCTGAATGTTTTTGCAGAGCTCAGTGCACACTGCAGCATCCAGAGGAGCTTTCAGGAACACTGATCCATGTGGCAAAACATCTGGACAACCTGAAGTTCAGAGTCTGGGAGAAGATGCAGGACGCGGTCCAATACAGTAAGAATCTTCCTTCCTTTCTTTCTTTCTTTATTTCTGTTTCTCTGCCTTTGTTAATTACATTAAAGTGGTCTTTATAGTGATGTTTCTTTTGTGTAATGTTTTGCAATTGTTGTTATTATTATTATTATTATTATTATTATTATTCTTACACACATATGTGGTCACCTTTTGAACTGATGTAATGTAATATAAGGGAACTTTTATTTTGAAAGGCTTCTGATGCGTCAGACTGTTCAGTGGTTGAAGCGCGAGTGTAAAAATGGATTACAAAAGTTTTAGATTTACAATTCTTATAAAGATTGTTTACATTTGTAATTTAAATACACCCGGTTATATATGTTTATTCATTAATATTGTAATCACAGTTATCACTTCTTTGGATTAGGCTAATGTTAGCTAGTTCCATACTAACGTAATGCTTAAGTTAGCTTAGCTCCTGTGTGTGTGTGTGTGTATTTTCAGCACCTGTAACTCTGGACCCCAACACTGCTCACCCTCTCCTCATTGTATCTGATGATCTGACCAGTGTGAGATTCAGTGGTGAGAAACAGAAGCTTCCTGATAATCCAGAGAGATTTGATTTTTCTGGCTGTATCCTGGGCTCTGAGGTCTTTAACTCAGGGACACACTGCTGGGACGTTGAAGTAGGAGACTGTACACGGTGGTTAGTGGGTGTGATGACAGAATCTGCTCAGAGGAAGGGAGAGATATTCTCCAGAAGTGGAATCTGGTGTGTGTGGTATTTTGGTGGTAAATATAGAACATGTTCTACACCACAGCCAGTCACTCTCCTCTCAGTAACACAGAAGCTCCAGAGGATCAGAGTGCAGCTGGACTGGAACAGAGGAAAGCTGTCGTTCTCTGACCCTCTCACTAACACACACATACACACTTTCACACACACATTTACTGATAAATTACTGCCATTTATAAGTGTTGGTTGTAATAAATCTCCTGTAAAGATCCTCCCACTTCAGTGCTCTGTAAGAGTGAATCAGATCAGTTAGAGCTGATATTGTTTTATTCCAATTCATTAATGAAATATTGCTGATGAAAAGATTCATGTTCTCTGTGAAAGTCTGTTTTTACTGAACACTTCATTGTGGAATTTATTTTGAAGTGTTATATTATTATTTCGACTCACCTTAACAATTACATCAAAATAATGTGAAAACTCAAAATAATAAGATAATATCTGGAATATTAATATATCTTGAAATTCCAAGTTATTAAATGAAATTTTTTAAGTGAAAATAACGACCTACTGTGTTGAAATAATGAATTATTAAATAAAAATAATGTGATAAAGTTCAAATAACTCCATCGTACATTTTCCCCACAATGTTCAGTTCAGGGCTTCCAGAAACAAATAAACCACAGAATGATGTGTAAATGTAGATCTCTATGAGTTAGATTATTACATTTTATTCCTGAATTTAAATCACTGTAAATAAACTGAGGCTTTGAAGACTGGTGTCTTTACTGTATTTGTATTGTTAGCGCTATGCTGTTAATCCTGGGTGAAATGTTTAGCTGGATGTGTGTGTTGTGTGAAACTGTGCAGTGGAGGAGAATTCAAATTGAGCTCTAAGTTTCCCTCCACCAGCAGTTTGTGCTTGTGTAAAGATCAGATGGATCTGTACGTTAATCCTGCATTAGGTGCCGATTCACAATTTAAAATGCGATTCAGAATGAAATGAAATCACTTTGTTCACAGTGAGAATGTGGGGCGGATGTGGAAGAGAGAGTGGTGGGGAGAGAGTCAGACATTAAAGGGGCTAAAAACAACAATTTTATAATAATACCGTTCTCTAGAGTCATTTAACCACACGTTCTGTTCAAGTGTCATGTTATTCATCCATATTTCCACAGAGATCATCCAAGAATTAAATCATCTCCAACCCTCAAAAACACAAATGACATCCTGAGGAGATCCACAACTCCTCTTAATGTGTGTATTTATCAGCATTTATCTGAAAGCTACATTCTGAACTACTACTACACTCAGCACAGAACCTCACATATAAATAAGTTCCCTCTCATTGAAACTTCTCCAGTGTTGAGTGTCTTCATCTTTAATTTACTGCATACGTACAAAATACATTTTAGAATCCTAACTTCATTCATTTAATATTCACACATGGGGGTTTTTAGAGGGAATAAAATCCTGTCAGAAGTGGGATTCGAACCCACGCCTCCATTTAGAGACCAGAATCCTCCTTTAACCAGGGAGAAGGTCTGAACCTTGAGTCTGGCGCCTTAGACCGCTCGGCCATCCTGACTCTACAGCTGTGTGATCCCTCCCTTTTTTCGACCTGTTTACAAACACACTCATTAGACTTGCTGACCTGAAACAGCGTGAATACATCACAGTGCACAATACTCTGACCTTTGGAGAAAAGGATTCTGTCCCAGTTTTTAATAAGATCTTCAATAACTACCATGTCAGCTTTTTAAATGTTTAGAGAAGAGGCTTATCACTGCTTGTGTTTTTACATTTTTTTAAACCATTTCCATGGGGTGTACTTGTTTTTTCACGTGATTATAGATAGATAGATAGATCACTTTATTAATCCCAGAGGGAAATCCACATATTACAGCAGCACAGAGAGGTAGAAGTATACTAAAGTTATTTAACATTATAAATGAAGCAAATAAGAATAAATATACGTGTGTATCGACGCGCTCGCTTCGTCGGTCATCATCTTCCAGGACTGAGCCGTTATAAAAGTGAGGGTTGTTGCGTTCGCATTCAGACACTGCAGCGTAGGGCGAGAACCGCGACCTCAATATACGAGATATAAACTAATTATTAAAACTACATACATTCATTACTATTTAACAATAACGCAGGAACGCCACCGAGTGTAGAGAAGTAAAGGTACATTTCTGTAATTAAAAATGAACTTGAGTAAGAGTATAAGTACGGCCAGTTAAACCTACTCTTAAGATCACATTGTTTTTGTATATAGAGTGTTACTTCCCACCTCTGGAAATACTGCAGCTGGAAAATATAATCCTTTCTTTTCTCTTTTTGTTTGTCCGGAACATCCAGAGCACATCACATTCATGCAGCACTACAGCTCTGTCCTTTGGGTCAGTTTCACCTCGCAGGTCAGTTTAGCAGCTCAGTTCAACATCTACAGAAAAATGCTGCCTACAACCGCTGATCTCTCTCAGCTGTGCGTATCACAGATGCACACTTCTGAAGAAAACATTTCATCTGTGCAGGAAGAACCTGACACTAACAATTCTGTATAAAATGTTCACCAAGTGGAGGAACTGCCAGATGATTGCAGCTTGGACCAGACACAGTTGTGAAATGTTCCAGAAGTTATAGATCCCATAAGCACAGTATAGTAGAGGAGCTCCCAGACTGTTCATATACTAAATCTGAGCCCGTCGTATTATTTGATCTGACAATAATCCATTAAATCTTGTTAGTATAGCAGTGCTATGAGAGTTGTGTTCCCAGGCTAAGAGACAGGGGAAGAGCAGACGCAGTCAGTGTGGCTCATGGGGTATTTCTGCTCAAATAGCAGAAGGGTCTCTCCAATAGAAATAGGGTTTGCTCAGCAGATAAACAGTATGGAACATCTCCCACACGCCAAAATACACGGCATGGTTTGTGAAATTGTATTGCTCGATGGCGGAATACTGTAGTCACTTTGCTGCAACACTGTGATCCCAGAGAACTTTATGTTAGCAATTTCACTGACAGCAATGATCTTCAACAACATGGCTGGTGCACAGAATGTGTACGGGACACTGCAGATCTCTAATGAGAAAGGTTGTAGGCCTGGGTTTGTCAAAGACACAAAGACTGAAGGAAATCTGATAAAACATTATTAGGTGGCTATTGTTGTTAATTATAAACAACAGTGCCCTGATTTGGGAAAGACAGTTTTTTTTTTTTGAAAGACAGGACCCTATAGCTTCCACCTTACAGAGAAAACATGGCAGAAAGTTCAACAGAGCGTTTGGTTGAAAGCGATTATAAACTCGAGTGAAGTAACTGAGGCAGAGAAACCGCAGGAGCTCAGAAGTTGAATAAAGT
Source organism: Ictalurus punctatus (assembly GCF_001660625.3). Classification (NCBI taxonomy): domain Eukaryota; kingdom Metazoa; phylum Chordata; class Actinopteri; order Siluriformes; family Ictaluridae; genus Ictalurus; species Ictalurus punctatus. The sequence goes on along the minus strand of NC_030439.2, from coordinate 1,899,906 downwards.
TATAAAGAGCACGATTCAGATAAGACGTACCGTTATTGATCTCCTGTAGCGCGCGCGCACACACTCTCTCTCTCTCACACACACGGTTTCAACACAATTTTATTTTATTTATATGGATATACATTCTTATTTAAATATTAAGATAGATAGAGCTAGATAGAGAGAGAGAGAGCTAGATAGATAGATAGATAGATAGAGAGAGTGAGCTAGATAGGGAAATAAGTATTTGACCCCTCTGCAAAACATGACTTAGTACTTGGTGGCAAAACCCTTGTTGGCAATCACAGAGGTCAGACGTTTCTTGTAGTTGGCCACCAGGTTTGCACACATCTCAGGAGGGATTTTGTCCCACTCCTCTTTGCAGATCTTCTCCAAGTCATTAAGGTTTCGAGGCTGACGTATGGCAACTCGAACCTTCAGCTCCCTCCACAGATTTTCTATGGGATTAAGGTCTGGAGACTGGCTAGACCACTCCAGGACCTTAATGTGCTTCTTCTTGAGCCACTCCTTTGTTGCCTTGGCCGTGTGTTTTGGGTCATTGTCATGCTGGAATACCCATCCACGACCCATTTTCAGTGCCCTGGCTGAGGGAAGGAGGTTCTCACCCAAGATTTGACGGTACATGGCCCAGTCCATCGTCCCTTTGATGCGGTGAAGTTGTCTTGTCCCCTTAGCAGAAAAACACCCCCAAAGCATAATGTTTCCACCTCCATGTTTGACGGTGGGGATGGTGTTCTTGGGGTCATAGGCAGCATTCCTCCTCCTCCAAACACGGCGAGTTGAGTTGATGCCAAAGAGCTCCATTTTGGTCTCATCTGACCACAACACTTTCACCCAGTTGTCCTCTGAATCATTCAGATGTTCAGTGGCAGACATCAGACGGGCATGTATATGTGCTTTCTTGAGCAGGGGGACCTTTGCTGGCGCTGCAGGATTTCAGTCCTTCACGGCGTAGTGTGTTACCAATTGTTTTCTTGGTGACTATGGTCCCAGCTGCTCTAGATCATTGACAAGGTCCTCCCGTGTAGTTCTGGGCTGAATCCTCACTGTTCTCATGATCATTGCAACTCCACGAGGTGAGATCGTGATGGGGATGTGGGTCGCGGTGATATTTCAGAGACAGGTTGGCTTAAACCTTTATGATGCCAACCACAGCGCTTCCACCAAACCACTGAAGACATCCAGCTGCAGTGCAGAGGTCTTCCGTTATCCGTGGCTCCTTCAGGAGAGAAGTGCACAAACAAATGGGATGACATGTTGGAACCGTCAACAATCCCTTGTGTTTTATTCAGGATGTAGCAAGAATAATAAAGTTTTGAAATTCTGTTTCTCATGTGCCCGTATTTGAGACATAAAAGCCCTGTCATTAACTTTAATATCCTGTTCTTCAAGTGGCACCGGCACATCAATGAGAGCATGTTTCCTGTGACAAATTAACTGAAAGGTAGTTTATAGTCAGATGAACAGAGAGAAGTGTAAGAGAGAGATACACCTTTCAATGGCAACAGAATATGGCAGTTCTCCAACAGAATAAAGCACCATTTTTTTGTGAGGGGAAAATGAGACTTGCATATGGAGAAAAAGCGATGTTAATAGTTCAACAAACAGAATCAAGTCCTAATTATATTTTGAAACAAAGACTCACAGCTGTGAAATCAAAGGGTGCCTCAAAGACCATGTACAGAGCATACTGAAATCCCCCCAGCCCTTCCAAATCATTCAGTCAAGTTCAGTTCAAAATCCAGACAAAAGTCAAAGGGAAGCACTGACCCAGAACTTGTGTTCCCTTACCCAGTCATGACCGGGGAAGCACTTCACGTGACCAGTATCTGAAGTCTGTGCTAAATCAAGCCTATTTATAGGCCTGCTGTGGTCACGTGATGTGGCAATTACATGCGTCCCGTGACCATAAAGACGGCACCTGTGAATCATGCTATCAACCTCGGTGTCTTCAGTGAAAGACCGCGTGTCAGACTGTTCATGTGAGCGCTCCGAAAAAATGCTTCACTTTCGCCCTATTTTTCAACAACAACAACAACAACAACAAAAAAAATCTCAACTTTTCTGTTCCTTTAAATAAAAAGAAAAGTATGAGTCAGAGAGAGTTCAGGAATTGTTACTTCTTTCTCTTACGAGGGAAACCAGTGCATCATTTTTATGAGAGTGGAGCATACTGCCCATCGCTAGCTAGCTATCTGCGCATGCTAGTTATCTAGCTAGCTATATCTGCGCATGCGCGGTGTTGGAGTGGGCGTGGTGTGTCGAGCGCGTGAGAGCCGTTTGGCATCTTGTCATAGTTTTTTGCGAGTTTGTTTTTTATTTTTTTTATTTTCTTTCATTAATTTATTGAAGCTCTAGTTATTGAGTTATCGGTGGTTTGTGAAAGTTAAGAGTGGGTGAAGGTGAGCGGGACGCCATGGCCTCCGAGGCCGGAGAGGAGACGCTGTCTCTCCGCCATGGCGTCAGGTGTGTACCGGGGAATGGAGAACAGGTGGAGGAGGTTCTGCTGGCGGTGGGAGAGCAGGGATAACACCGACACCACAGACAGTTTTCACTTCAAGCCCTACACCGCTATCACCGGTGGAGACAGTGACCCCACACAACCGCAGCAGAAGAAGCTACAGGACAAGAACATTGAGAAGAATAAAACTAAAGCGGAAATAATAAGGGAGGAGAGGGACAAGGTGGGGGAATCGTCTGAACAAGCACAGCGTAATGTTGAGATGTTGGAGGACTTGGGCCCAGAGTGCAGTGAAGGAGCGGCAGGAGAGGAACCGCCACAGACATGGAGGAGGAAAGAGTCACCCCAGAACAACCAGGTACTTTCAGCCGTCCAGAGCAACCTGAAGAGCTTTACACTCTCTCTCTCTCTATCCATCTATCTAGCGCTCTCTCTCTAGCTCTCTCTATCTATCTAGCTCTCTCTCTCTCTCTCTCTCTCTATCTTTCTAGCTCTCTCTCTCAATCTTTCTAGCTCTCTCTATCTAGCTCTCTATCTATCTCTCTCTCTCTCTCTATCTAGCTCTCTCTCTCTCTCTCTCTATCTATCTATCTAGCTCTCTATCTAGCTCTCTCTCTCTCTCTCTCTCTATCTATCTAGCTCTCTTTCTAGCTCTCTCTATCTAGCTCTCTCTCTATCTTTCTAGCTCTCTATCTTTCTAGCTCTCTCTATCTATCTCTCTCTCTCTCTCTATCTATCTAGCTATCTAGCTCTCTCTATCTCTATCTCTATCTAGCTCTCTCTCTCTCTCCCTCTCTCTCTCTCTCTCTCTAGCTCTAGCTCTCTCTATCTAGCTCTATCTAGCTCTCTATCTATCTATCTAGTGTTGGCTCAAATTTAGCCTATTACCCAAAAACATTTAAAATTCAACTTAGAAGCCAATACTCACATCTACCTCTGAGACCAGTTGGAGATAGAAAAAATACACCAGCCGTGAGTGAGAAGAAGCAAGGGTCCAGCTTTATTGTTCCATTCCACCACACGAGATCCACACCGATGAGAATTCTCAGAAGTGATCCCCCTACCCTGAGCTTAAGCTCCAGTATTTATACTGTATTTACACACTAGATAACCCATATGTTTCAAGAAGACTATGATCTCACTACCAATAGGGTTAAAAAATTATGTTAAAAAAGTTATGATAGAGAGCAGAATTCATCTTTGGATCATTGTCTTGCTGCATCATCCAGTTCTGCTTGTACTTCAACTTAGGGATTGAAGACTGGAGATTCTCCTTTAGGATTTTCTGATAGAGAGCAGAATTCATGTTTTCCTTGACTATTGCCGAGGCCCTGAAGCAGCAGAGCATCCCCACAAGTGCCACCTCCATGCTTGACTGTAGGTATGATGTTAGTAGTTATATCATACACTTTCTGTCAAACTGTCAATCAAAGTGTTGTGTGTGATAATTTATGACCCTCTGTGCTTCCCTGACTGACAGGTCTGTAGGGGTGGTGAGGGGGGTAACCCTATGGAGTTTATCAGATGATCAATCTGGCTCCTTTGTGTCTGGGGGTGTTGTGGAGAGGTGTGTGTTGGGGGGAGTAGTCCCCCTCCCAACGAAAGGTGTTTATGTTAATGAGTTTGGTTTTTGGTGGGGTGAAACACGTCTGAAAAGAAATAATGTTTTTAATATGTGGATGTGTTTGTGTTACTGTGTGGCGTTATTTCGTTTGTCTAAACACATTGTTAGAAAAGCATGATGTTTGAATGTGTACATATATGAGTAGAATATTTGTTTTGTGAGATAAATGAAAACAATTGTTGATTATGTTTTTTAGGGATCCCGGTTTACCTTTGAATAAAAAGTTTAGGAGTTAAAGCGTCTTTAAAAAAAAAAAATAATAAAAAAAAAAAGAATCTGTTTAAAATAATCGTTTGTATTACATACATTCTAAACACAAACCGTTAGGATGTAAAAAATGATCAAAAGAGCTGTTTAAAAAGAATCTGTATTACCAGGTTTCCAAAAAAACACATAAAAACTTTAGGAGGTAAAAATGGTTAAAAGAGCTGTTTAAAAAGAATAGCGCATATCACATGACTTCTAAACAAAGATCCTTACGAGGTGAAAATGTTAAAGTGCTGGCTAAAAGAATCTCCGTAATGTTTAAACTAGGAGAGAAGTATTTTCCAGAGATGTCTTCCAGTCGCTGTGTTAAGCAGTAATGAAGTTAAACTGAGACACCTCTCTCTTGCTAAACCCCGCCCACACATACGTGTTTTCAGACACGCCCCTCTCTCTCTCTCTCTCTCTCTCTCTCTCTCTCTCTCTCTCTCTCTCTCTCTCTCTCTCTCTCTCTCTAAACACACCCATACACGTGTTTTCATCGTAGCCAGTACGTTCTGTCAAATTGTCAATCACGGCGGTAGAGCTAGAGGGCTAATTTATGGTTTGTGTTTTTCCTGACCGACAGTTCTGTAGGTACACCTAATTTATGACCGGGGTGGTGGGGGTGGTGGGGGTAACCCTATCCACTGTATCAGTGGGTCTTTTTGGCACCTGTATGTCTGGGTTGTGTCCTTCCATTCCTGGGGGTGTGTGTTTTGTGTATTGTGGGGGATCTCCCCCAACAAATGTGTTTATGTTAATGACACTGTTGTGAAACGTGTTTCTCCCTGAATTAATCACACACAAATGTATACCTTTTTGGGGTATAAGAGAATGTTTGTTTCTGAACTTACTTTTGTGGTATTGTTTTATTTTGAAGCTTAAGGGTGGTTTAGGTGAAATATGTCTGAAAAGAATATCAATGTTTAATATGGGCGTGTGTTTTTGTTACTGTGTGGGTTATTTTGTTTGTGTAAACACATTGTTAGAAAAGCATGATGGTTGAATGTGAATATATATGAGCAGAATGTTTGCTTGTGAAATAAATGAAAAAACTGTTGATTACGTGTTTGGGAGAACGGCGTGACTCTGAATAAACATTTACTGAAATAAAACCCCTGAAACAGATAAAACATCGATGTGGCCAAAGAACTGTAAAAAATGTTTTTACATACATTGTAAACATAAACCTTTAGGAGGTGAAACGTTTAAAAGTGCTGTTTAAAAGAATCGTGCGTTTTGTTTCAACTATAAACAAGATTTTGGAAAATGGTTCGCCAACGAGGATACTTACACAGAACTGCCGTTAAATACATATGATGTTGTCTATGCTTTGACATCCCATGTCCCCACTGGCTGACAGTCAAGTCGTGTACATTTAGGCCCTCTGTCACACTGTTTGATCTGAATGTGTGATCTTTCCTGGCAGTTGTCTGTCTGTGTGTGAGAGAGACGTTCTGGGGGTTTTGCTGACCAGAATGCTTACAAATGTGTATATGTTAACGAATTAAGGAGAGAGTCGTGCGTCTCAGTGCTTAAATAATGGTTAAGAAGTTGTAGTTAAAGCACAGAAGAATCTCTGCAACTATCTGTTACAATGGCTGCTCCGAGAAATGCTAATACCCCTAGAGGAATGCTGTGTATTCACCAACAAGAGGATCTGTTGAAATGAGAGAGGACCTGACTTCTGCTCCAAGAAAAAAAAACCCAAGATGTTAGTTTGGCAATTTATTCATGAAGATATTGTAAAGACGTTGTTGTTTAACCCTGAGCAGGGCGTCAACAACTCCAAAGATTGTGTCTTAAGGCCGAGGGTTTTTAGGAGGTAGAAAAACATGTAAAGATGATGTTTTAAAAGAAATGGGTGTTTCGTCCATAATGGCAAAAAATAAAAAATGGTTGTACGGCAATGTGAAATAAATCGGTGGAGACATACTGAGTACATTTCTGTTCCACAGTCTATAAGGATCCCCACCATTAATGTAGTGTGAAAAATGTACACACCCCCCGTGACTACATTGGTTAAGGTTTAAACATTTTTATTTTGTGATGGCAGAAAGACAAAACTGTTGTACATTTGGTATCTGGTGATTTTAGAATTAGACCCCAACTGTCAAATATGTTTTGACATAGAATGTGAATTGCTTTGTCAGGCAAAGAGCACGATGGTATGGAAAGAGTATGATGAGGTGATCTAATGCTGAGGAGTTCTACAGTACTTTGACTTGGGAACATTCCAACATAGCCCTCAGAGAGGCATTATCTAAAGTACGTACATATAATATAGATCAGATCACCAGTATGTCTTTACCCACTCCTGATCTGGAGTCAAAATGATTAGTTTATTTCCTTGTATGGGTTTTATGACAGTGAGCAGTCATATACACTATAAGCCAAAGTTATAGAAACAGGAGAGTTATTTGTAAAGGTTTCAAAATATTTTAACAGTTGAGGCATATTTCCAACAGAACAGAATATTAGACAGTTAGTGTAAACTAGGGTAAAAAAAATTCTCTGAAATATATCGGTGAAAATATTTTTCCATTTTAAAGGCATCATATTAGAAACGATAGTACGGCCTTTGTTAATAAGTTACCAACTCATACTTTATAACAATTTGTTTAGGAGCATCTGAATCTGGCAAACAACTTTTATTCCATTTAGGCATGCAAGAAAAGTTAATAAACAAATTAGGAAGAAATGACTTGTACACTACTGCTGCGGGTATTAAGTCAAACCATTTTGTTCAAACTTCAGTGTGATCCATAGAGAAGCAGAAACCTATGGCACCTTATGAATACCATGTGAAGGATTACGTTGACTCGTCCCTTACAGTTACAAAGACATGTCCTTGTGCAGGATCACTTTCACACCAGCTTTGCCCATTGACACGTCTTCTACCATGTCAACATATAAGAAAAGGCAAAAAGTAATATGAGATGTATAAGAATATATTTTATCAAATATAAGACATTATAAGGAAGAAACATAATAATATTATTTAACAAGGTCTTCCAATCAGCCCTCTGGAGCTTGAGCTCCGGGTGTCGGATCACTTCTGAGAATTCTCAGCGCTGTGGAATGAATTTGAATTGTAAGTGTTTTTGGGTAATAAGCTAAATTTGGGCCAGCGCTCTCTCTCTCTCTCTCTCTCTCTCTCTCTCTCTCTCTCTCTCTCTCTCTCTCTCTCTATCTCTTTCTCTCTCTCTCTCTCTCTCTCTCTCTCTCTCTCTCTCTCTCTCTAGCTCTCTCTCTATCTAGCTATCTAGCTCTCTCTCTATCTAGCTCTCTCTCTCTCTCTATCCATCTCTATCTCACTCTCAATCTCTCTCTCGCTCTATCCATATCTCTCTCTCTCACTATCTCTCTCTCTCTCTCTCTCTATCTATCTAGCTCTCTCTATCTAGCTCTCTCTATCTCTCTCTCTCTCGCTCTATCCATATCTCTCTCTCTCTCACTATCTAGCTCTCTCTATCCATATCTATCTCTCTCTCTAGCTCTCTCTCTCTATCTAGCTCACTCTCCCTCTCTCTCTATCTATCTCACTCTCAATCTCTCTCTCGCTCTCTCTATCTATCTATCTATCTATCTCTCTCTCTCTCTCTCTAGCTCTCTCTCTCTCTCCCTCTCTCTCTCTCTCTCTCTCTATGTATCTCTCTCTCTCTCTCTCTCTCTCTATCCATCTCTCTCTCGCTCTCAATCTCTATCTATCTCTCTCGCTATCTCTCTCTCATTCGATCTCTCTCTATCTCTCTTGCTATCTCTCTCTCTCTCTATCTAGCTCTATCTCTGTCGCTCTCTCTATCTCCCTCTATCGCTCTCTCTCTATCTCTCGCTCCCTCACTATCTCTCTCGATCTCTCTATCTATATCTCTATCTATCTCTCTTTCGCTATCTCTGTCTCTATCTCTCTCTCACTCTCGATGTCTCTCTCTATCTATCTCTCTCTCATTCTATCTCTCTGTCTCTCTCTCTAATCGCTCTCTCTATCTATATCTATCTATCTCTCTTTCGCTATCTGTCTCTATCTCTCTCTCACTCTCGATCTCTCTCTCTTGATCTCTCTCTCTCTATCTCTCTCTCTCATTCTATCGCTCTATCTATCTAGCGCTCTCGCTCTATCTAGCGCTCTCTCTCTTTCTATCTAGCTCTCTCTCTCTAGCTCTCTCTCTCTCTATCTAGCTCTCTCTCTCTCTATCTAGCTCTCTCTCTCTATCTAGCTCTCTCTCTCTCTAGCTCTCTCTCTCTCTATCTAGCTCTCTCTATATATCTATCTCTCTCTAGCTCTCTCTATCTATCTAGCTCTCTCTCTTCTATCTATCTCTCTCTCTATCTAGCTTGCTCTCTCTCTCTCTCTAGCTCTCTCTCTATCTAGCTCTCTCTATATATCTATCTAGCTCTCTCTATCTATCTAGCTCTCTCTCTTCTATCTATCTCTCTCTCTATCTAGCTCGCTCTCTCTATCTATCCAGCTCTCTCTCTAGCTCGCTCTCTCTCTCTAGCTCGCTCTCTCTCTCTAGCTCGCTCGCTCTCTCTAGCTCTCTCTCTCTCTCCCTCTCTAGCTCGCTCGCTCTCTCTCTAGCTCTCTCTCTCTCTCTCTAGCTCTCTCTCTCTCTCTCTCTAGCTCTCTCTCTCTCTCTCTAGCTCTCTCTCTCTCTCTCTAGCTCGCTCTCTCTCTCTTTATCTAGCGCTCTCTCTCTCTCTCTCTCTCTCTCTCTCTCTCTCTATCTATCTCTCTGCGCATGCGTGGTAGTGGAGCGAGTGTGGCGTGTTGGAGCGGTTGGTCTACAAGTCAATTTTCCAATCTCCCAACAACCAATTAAACTATCTGCATATGCGGATGACGTCACGGTCCTAATTAGAGGTGAAGGTGATGTTGAAGAGGTAAAATGCGCTCTTGAGTGCTATGGAAAGGCATTATCATATAAAGATAACTGGCTTAAAAGTGACGCTGTGTGATGTGGCAGAGTCACTGAAAGTCCATTACTTCCCAGTGGCCTACATTGGGGAAGGGCAGGTTTTAAATATCTGGGAGTTTTTGGGGGACAAATGAGTATAGACAACAAAAGTGGGAGGGCCTGCTGGAGAAAATATGTGCGCGACTGTCTCATTGGAAATAGTTGATGATAAAGTTGTCATACAGGAGAAGGGTGCTGGTATTTCACAACCTCATAGCCTCTTCCCTTTGGCACAGAACAATGATCCTGCAGCTTCCAGAAGATCTCGTGAGGCAAATACAGAGATTGGCTAAAGGCACCAGTGCTGTATCTACCCAGACAAGAAGGAGGATAAGGCCTAGTAGATGTTGGGTCCAGAGTGAAGACATTCAAACTGCAAGTGGCTCAGAGACTTCTCTACAGGCAGGATGTGAGCTGGGCTGGGATAGCGTGCACCTTACTGAGGAAATCAGGTAATATGGGCCTAGATTGCCACTTGCTCTTGATGGACGTAAACAAGATGGATCTTACAGGACTAACGCCATTTTATAGATGGTTAATGAAAGCATGGACACTTTTGGTGTTGTCCCAGTAATAGCAGCGGGCTGTGTGTAGTGCTCTTCTGCATTATAGAACAGTTACCAATGTACTTTAATGCTTTTCCATGTCTGTTTTTTGAGTGAGAGAGTGCGCTACGATACTCAGTGTCCACTGGTTCAGTTTGTTCTGACTTCAGTCCAAACCTGACACCTTCACATTCATCAGACACTTGGAGATGTTTTGGGCTCAGCTGGTGCTTTGGGAAATGGTATAGACACTGGCCTATGTGCTGTTTTTGTGGGCAAGGGGTCTCACTGGGGACGCTATTTGGAATGCTATTGTGTAGCTGTGCCTTTACCATTTTGACTCTTGTCCTGGAGTCAGGATCATACTGCTGGTACTGGCAGTGTCAGGTTCTTTTAAGAACACACTTACACATGCTACGCTACTCACGGTAGGCCATTACCATTCCGTTTCTTTCCAACAAAAAACAAGCTTTTTACTACATTAAAACTCATGTTGTGTTTCAGTAAAAGGAAATGCTGCATCCATGGAATTGTCATTGCCATGTCATTGCACATAGGATTAAAACAAATGCTCTGTTTCTACTTATGTTGCTTGTAGCATTTTAAGACATATTAAGGTGTAAGAGGCTGTGCCACACCCCGCACAGCCAGCAGAGGGCAGCAGCAGCACACAGTGAGAGTAGCCATGTGGGGGAACTCAGTTACCCAGATTTCTCATGGCTTATTAACCGGGACTGCCTGCATCTGCCAGGCAGGATACTTAAGGCAAGACTTTGACGCTTCTCCTTGTCATACGTTTGCAGAGGAGTGACTGGTATGGTATGTCAGGGCTTTGCATGAGGTAAGAGTGAAAGGAGAAAGAAAAGGTGTAAAAGAAAATATAAATTAGAAAAGAAACAGGATTGGAAAGTGGAGGAAAATGAAAGATGAAAAATTAAGATCTAAGACAACTGAAAAGAATGAACTAATGTAGTTTTCATCTTTAGAATTATAAATATTGTGAATCCTGAAGATCGCCAAGTTGTGAAAGATCACTGCTATTGCTGACTTTGTGTTCCTATCTAATTATGAAGACTACTTTGTTTTGATTTTGCCACTTGTGTGTGTGGTCTTTGTTTAGTGTTCCCCACCTTTTTTCTCCTGTACTGTACTAAATTCTGTCCAATCAGTAGTAAGTCCACCTAGTGGCAGGGTAGAAAAGCATTTAATTCAATTTTATTTGTTTGACACTCTTTACAATAGATGTTTCAAAGCTGCTCTACAGAAATATCAACACGGTATACAGATATTAAGTGTGAATTTATCCCAACTGAGCAAGCTGGTGTTGTGGATAAAAAATGTCATAAAATAAACATAAGGGAGAAGAAGGAAAAACGGGCACCTTGACACATAGAAGCGGGATTAGGCGGACATTGACAGATTGGAATTACGAGCAATTTAAGATCAGTAATAGTCAAAAAAGTCAAAAAGAAGTGTACGAGCTGAGGAGTGCTAAAAACACACACACACACACACACACTCGTACAGTCAAGGGCGGGCAAGTAGACACAACATACGCACACACTCTCTCTTTCTCATACACACACATGAATAACTTTAATAATATCTTATTGTAATAGAGAAACTCTATGAAAAACAGAATTGTAGGATATGCAGGACAGTAGAACTGTAATGATATTAAGAAGTTGGAAGTACAGTAAACCGCTTTTCAAGTAGTATAAATATATATAAAATAAGAAATATAGTGCAAATATGAAAATAAATTATAAATGAGAAGTACGGGGAAAAAAGGAAAATATAACTTACTCATGATTCAGATGGTGAAGATTCTCGTCTCGCAAGGAAAGCCTTAATTTTTAGAGAACCATGAAGAAAGCCAGTTATAAGGGTGGCTGCCCCCCCCCTCGAGATAACGATAAGACCAAGGTCCCTCCCGGTTGTTTAGTCGTCTTGCTTACGTCACTTTTATTACCTAGGGAAATGGGAATCATGGTTTCTAGACCTAGGTAAGGGAGAACCCTGGTTTTTGAAGACCTAGGTAAAAGAGAACCCTGGTTTTTGAAAACCTAGGTAAATAGAAACACTGGGTTTTTGTTTCCTGGGTTGTTGGAAATGCCTGAGTTCTGATTTTATGTGTAAAGTAAAACCCCTGGTTTCAATTCTATGGGTAAGTGAAATAGGCCTTTTCTGGAAACCTATGGGTTATCTAGTGTGTAAATACAGTATAAATACTGGAGCTTAAGCTCAGGGTATTGGGATCACTTCTGAGAATTCTCATCGGTGTGGATCTCGTGTGGTGGAATGGAACAATAAAGCTGGACCCTTGCTTCTTCTCACTCACGGCTGGTGTATTTTTTCTATCTCCAACTGGGCTCAGAGGTAGATGTGAGTATTGGCTTCTAAGTTGAATTTTAAATGTTTTTGGGTAATAGGCTAAATTCGAGCCAACACTGGTGGCGAGGAAAAACTCCCTAAGATGTTTTAAGAGGAAGAAACCTTGAGAGGAACCCGACTTAGAAGGGAACCCGTCCTCATCTGGGTAACAGTTAGTGTGAAAAAGTTCATTATGGGTTCATATGAAGTCTGTTTGGCCTTAGGAGCAGCCGTAGTCCCAGCAGTCTGGAATTGGAGTAGGTGAGCGTTCCATCCAGAGGTAGGACATCTGAAATGTATCAGGAAGGTCTGGAGAGCAGAAAGGATCAGGATCTCTAGTATCTCCATGAAGTCGCGTGTGGCTCGACAGAACTAGAGAGAGAGAGAGAAAAGATTGGGACTGTGCTTAGCGTAACAAAGTCTAGTCAGGGTAGGCTTGAGTAAACAAATACGTTTTAAACCTGGACTTAAACACCGAGACTGTGTCTGAGTCCCGAACACTAACAGGAAGACTGTTTCAGAACTGCAGATCTGTCATGCCTGCTTTCTGCTGGGCAGCACTGCGAGCAATGCTACGGGCAATACGGCTGGATTCCCCTTCTGAAGGATCAGTGCTAAATAAAAAAAAAAATTAATATTTCACATGGATTCATATGTTTACAAATTGTAGATTCTATTAATTGTGTCGACAAGTATAAAACACGCTTACCTCGACTGACCAGCCAGCAAATATAGGAGCTGACTAGCCCTCACTGCGTTGTCCGCCTGCTTCATGCGGTAATGTTTCATTTTCACTTAGGGGTGTACTCACTTTTGTTGCCAGTGGTTTAGACATTAATGGCTGTGTGTTGAGTTATATTGAGGGGACAGCAAATTTACACTGTTACACAAGCTGTACACTCACTACTTTACATTGTAGCACAGTGTCATTTCCTCAGTGTTGTCACATGAAAAGCTATCATCAAATATTCACAACAATGTGAGGGGTGCACTCACTTTTGTGAGATACTGTATATAGGATGAGAATGGCGTCCACTTGTTACTCAAATTCTTTTTCAGCAGAAGGGCTGTCCATCGTCACTGAAGACTTTTGAGTTTGTTCCTCATATAGAAGACACTTCACTCTGTTTTGTTCATATTCTTATTCTGCTCCTGCATTTGCTTGATTTTTTTTGCTTGGTGATTATAACATCGTGTCCTTAACTGCATTTTGTGTTACTGGTGTTTTCTTCCTTGTTTCCTTAGTCGTGTTTTTCAACATTGTCCTTCCTGCATCTTCCTGATAGATCTGCTTTACTGAGTAATGGATCCCATTCCGTAAGTGAAGATACATTTTCATTAGTCTACTTGCAACTGTAGAAGATATTGACTCTAAAAGTCCTCCCTTCTCTGTACTTTTTAATTAAAACCCTTTTAATGTGTACTAAGGCTTGGAAAAACTTTTCTCTGAATAAGATTTAAATGAAGTGTCTTTTTTTCTATTTCCAGTAAATTCAAAAGGAACTACCTTCTCTGTCCTGTCTGCAAGAAGACCTGGGACTGCCTGTCAGTGCATCTGCACAGAGTCTGCATGAAGACCGATCCTGAAGAAGCCATTGAAGCAGTAGTGGAAAGGGCGACGGCGGAAATGCGTGTGCTTCTGGCAAAAGGCAGGGTGATTAATTACGACCGGCTGGGTCAGATTTTGGGCTCTGCTGACCCAATGAGCAGGTTGGTGGAAAATATTTTCAGTCCTTTGAAAACTTCTGGTCTCCTTCTGTCTGAAATGTATTTACAGGCAATCTAAACCTTGCCTTCTTGGTTTTTGAAAGGCTGATTGAGGAACTGGAGAGTCGCTTTTTGGTGGTGACCGATGTGCCCCCACCACTACCTACTACCACTGCAAGGGCAGAGCCTTCCTCCTCCAGAGCCACACAGCCAACAGAGTTGGACAGTGAACAGTCAGAGAGCTCCTGTCAGCGGTGGCAAGAGCAGTTTTGAGACCTTTCAATGGTGAGAATCTCAGTTTTAATAGCTTTACTGATTGCGTTTTTGAATAATTGTCAGACATATGCAGTTTTATAACCAAACACTTTCCTCATTGCAGTAACCCTGGTGTGCAGTGGACCAACCCGGGAAGAAAGCTGATGGCAGAGAAGGGGCTTTACAAGAAGCACTCTATCGACCATGCATTGCTGAAGGGTTTTTCTTCATTTTTGTGGAAAGACCTTCAAAACCCTAAACAGGAGGTGAGTACTACCATAAAAACATTTTAGAGTTGATTAAAAGTTTGATATCCAAGAACAATATTTTCACAATGCAAACTAGTCATGATGACAAGGTCATCTAACGTGTCCTTTTTTCCAGGTTGAAAACGTTGCACGTTTTCTGTGTTACATGGACCCACGGGCTCCGTCCCTGGAATTTGTCAGACAGAGAAGACGCAGCAGTTTCTCAGGGAGCTGACTGATGTGGGGCTTTCAAAGCAGACTCAACTTATCTACAGGAAAAACCTGAAAAGGTTGGTAGAATTTGGTGTTTTCTTTTTCATATTAAAACTTGCACACACAAGAACTTAATTGTGCTTGAATACATGTACATACTTCTTACTTGTGCTTTCCATACAGATTCCTCACCTACCAGACCATCAACACCAACCTGAGGCATGATGACAAGGACCTGCATACAGACTGTAGGGAGTTCATAGACTACCTCGGACTGCTGCAGAAGAGCTGCAGTGAGAAGGTCAGCGAGGAGATTACCCAAAAAAAGCAAGTTTATTTTTGCACCCATTTGACTGATTTACACCACATATATGTGAGCACTGTGACAAATCATATTATGATGTGTTAATGTTTGATCTTTTTCACAGGCACGAGAGGTTGACAGCAGATGAAGAACTGACAACGCATGACTGCACAGCTGTGCTCAGGGCCACGTGTGTGCGGCCACAACTCCGGTCCTGCATCAGGAAGCGGAAGAGGGAAGATCTGGATGGGACTGAAGAGAGATTCTTCATCTCATCCGCGAGTGGAAGAATACACAATCCCTCCAATGACCTCCGACGGCTGCACATAAGGTAAACTGACCATCACGATTCATTTCACACACACTATGTACGGCGTCTGAGGGTAGATGTGTTTTATATGTATATAAATAAATAAACATCAAATTAATATACGGTTTCGACTTGCACTTTAGGTATGGCGTCAGACCATGGGTGACCAGCCAGAGAGCACGCTGGGCCTTCGAGACAGCCACCAAGAGTCTGACTGACACAGAAGTATCTGGTGGCTGACTACGTAACACATTCGACTGCTACAGCGGAGAAACATTACCGCGTGAAGCGGGCGGACAACGCAGTGAGGGCTAGTCAGCTCCTGGATTCGCTGGCTGGTCAGTCAACGTAAGCATGTTATATATTTGTCGACACAATTAATAGAATCCACAATTTGTAAACAAATTATGTCACACACACTTTGAACACTAGTCTTATACTCTTCTCCTAAAAAATCATTTTTACGTTTTTTTTTTTATTTAGCACTGATCCTTCAGAAGGGGAATCCAGCCTGTAGCATTGCTCGCGGTGCTGCCCAGCAGAAAGCAGACACGACAGATCTGCAAACGGATCTTGAGGCAGCGTACAGCCGACTTGTCGAACAGCACCCGGTGACTCTGGGGGGTGAGGCGCCAGATAAGACTCTGCGTGCTGAAATCTCAGCTAGCTTTCAGCAGAAGCTGTACGAGCGATTGTTTGAAGGCACAGATGAAACTGCACAAGCAGCATATTCACTGTATTCACAAGTATTTTTTGAAACTATATTTAAAGATATTTACCAAGTAACATGAAAGATTGTTAGTTAAGACTATACTTGACAACTTTGAACGTGGCATGTTTTCTTGGTGGCGCCCTTTGGCCCTCGTCTACCCAGTGAGGAAAAGGTCAGCAAGTGGAGGACCAACATACCCAGTGCAGCCCAGTTTATGAAGAATGGAAGCCCCCTGGATCCATGGACACAGCAATGGACGCTAAACAAAGCGTCCATTGGAAGTCTAACCCCATTTCCTATAAAAGATTTTCTTTGAGCACCGTAATCAAACGCTTGTGTTTATTCGTGTTTCCTTCAGTGGATTTTCTCTGTATTTTGATCTTCAGAGTTCCTTATTGTACTCATGGTCTCATTTTGAAGGTTTGCTGAGCGCAACATTGTCCACTGCTTGCGGTGCAAGAAGCCGCAGAAGCATCTCGCTGGCCACCTGCTAGAGTGTGTATGAAAGACAGCACAGCAGAAGAAAGGCAAGCTGAGATCCAGAAGGCCAAGGTATCTTCCAGACGGTGGGTCTGCAGGAACAGGACCTGGGCCTACCGCCAGCTTTGTTCTATCCTGCCCCACAGTCCGTGTGCTTCTTTACTGGTGGAAGAGTTTCAGAGGCGTGGGTTCTTTATCACCAACATGCCACAAGAGTCAGAGATGGCTATGGACTCCGGTGATGCCGCCTCCTCACAACAGGGTTCGCCTTCTGATCAGAGGTAACTACAATAAGTAAAGTGTCCTATATTACAAATTCTGTATTACAAATGTTATCGTTCACTACTACAACGCTGAGTACGGTCTTTAACGACATGTCTCCATGTTTTCTGTGTTCAAAATAGATATGATGAGTGTTCGCACACTGACACAGTACCAGGCCATTTTGGAGGTAGCCAGGATCGACTTCCTGATAATCTTTCGGAAGCTGGTCTCAAGCACAGAGGTCCTCTCGACAGAGGAGACCGGCTATCGCCGCTACTGCACGGCACTTTTGGTGTCGCGTCACTTTCAGTGCCCGGCAGCTGCGCAAGGCCTGACCGTGAGTGCATCTATTAACGGTCTAAATGACTTTTCTCCTTTAATATGCTGTGGTGGTTATTCGGAGATGTGGTCACTAACAAATTCTGCCTTTTCATTGTTTTTCGGGTGTCAGAGCGGGTCAACAGGAAGGAAGTTGACGACAGGGTGGTGATTGGCTTCGGCTCTCTCTCTCTAGCTCGCTCTCTCTCTCTCTTTCTCTCTAGCTCGCTCTCTCTCTAGCTCGCTCTCTCTCCAGCTCGCTCTCTCTCTCTTCCTCTAGCTCACTCTCTCTCTCTCTCTAGCTCGCGCTCTTTCTCTCTCTCTCTCTCTCTCTAGCTCGCTCTCTCTCTCTCTCTTTCTCTCTAGCTCGCTCTCTCTCTCTCTTTCTCTCTAGCTCGCTCTCTCTCTCTTTCTCTCTAGCTCTCTCACTAGCTCTCTCTCTCTCTCTAGCTCTCTCTCACTCTCTCTCTCTAGCTCGCTCTCTAGCTCTCTCTTTCTCTCTCTCTCTCTCTCTTTCTCTCTAGCTCGCGCTCTCTCTCTCTCTCTCTCTCTCTCTAGCTCGCTCTCTCTGTCTCTCTCTAGCTCTCTCTCTCTAGCGCTCTCTCTCTCTAGCTCTCTCTATCTAGCTCTCTCTCTCTTGCTCACTCTCTCTATCTATCTATCTATCTATCTATCTCTCTCTAGCTCTCTCTCTCTCTCTAGCTCGCTCTCTCTCTCTAGCTCTCTCTCTAGCGCTCTCTCTCTCTAGCGCTCTCTCTCTCTAGCTCGCTCCTCTCTCTCTCTAGCTCGCGCTCTCTCTCTCTAGCTCGCTCCTCTCTCTCTCTAGCTCGCTCTCTCTCTCTCTCTAACTCGCTCTCTCTCTAGCTCTCTCTCTCTCTCTAGTTCTCTCTCTAGCTCACGCTCTCTCTCTCTCTCTAGCTCGCGCTCTCTCTCTCTCTCTCTAGCTCGCTCTCTCTCTCTCTCTCTAGCTCGCTCTCTCTCTCTAGCTCGCTCTCTCTCTCTAGCTCGCTCTCTCTCTAGCTCGCTCTCTCTCTAGCTCGTGCTCTCTCTCTCTAGCTCGCGCTCTCTCTCTCTAGCTCGCGCTCTCTCTCTCTCTCTCTCTAGCTCGCGCTCTCTCTCTCTCTAGCTCTCTCTCTCTCTCTCTCTCTCTCTCTCTCTCTCTCTCTCTCTCTCTATCTATCTCTCTTTTCGGGTGTCGGAGCGGGTCAACAGGAAGGAAGTTGACGACAGGGTGGTGATTGGCTTCGGCTGAGACCGAATGATGCAGCAGGCTGCCTGTTTTGCCTTTTAACTTTCCCTAACTTTCTTGTTATTTTAGTAACGAGGGGAGAAGTTGTTATTGCTTAAATGATGGTTTTGCTATTTGTAATTTACCTTACAACCTAAAAGAAAAAATAAAAACAAAACACTGCTTGTAAACCTGTTGATTTTGTCCTTGTCATCTGATGCATATTGTTTTGCTCTCTTTTGCAGGAGTTGTTGAACCCAACCCTTTTCCAAGGGTGATATCGTGTGTGATGACCGTGGGAAGGTAATCACAGCGGCCCAGGGAAAAGTCATGATGCAGAATCTACAGGATGAAGCACCAGAGTACCTGTTTTTCTTCAGGACCGGGCAGAGGCATCTCCGCATCGACGCCCAGACTTTTCCCTGTGAATGCCACCCCTGTGCAGACACTGTGTGCAGAAGACTGAAGCATTCATCCAAGCAAGCCGACCTGTGTTCTAAATAAAAACAGCTTTTTTTACTTAAATATACTTGCCTAAAACGTTTTTTTTTTTTTTTTTGGTATCAGTATCCTGCCTTCCTGACCAATCATTAATAAAGTTTATCTATATTTATATTACAGGGTAAACTTAAATTCTTGTTATAAATAGCTCTCCCTCTCGCTCTCTCTCTCTATCTATCTATCTATCTATCTATCTTAATATTTAAATAAGAATGTATATCAATATAAAATTGTTGAAAACGTGTGCGCGCGTGCTACAGGAAAATCGTGTGTGAGAGAGAGAGAGAGAGAGAGAGTAAATAAAATTGTGTTGAAACCGTGCGTGTGTGTGTGTGTGTGTGTGTGCGCGCGCGCTACAGGAGATCAATAACGGTACGTCTTATCTGAATCGTGCTCTTTATAACTTTATTCAACTTCTGAGCTCCTGCGGTTTCTCTGCCTCAGTTACTTCACCAAGTACTAAGTCATGCCACCAAGTACTAAGTCATGTTTTGCAGAGGGGTCAAATACTTATTTCCCTATCTAGCTCACTCTCTCTATCTATCTATCTATCTATCTAGCTCTCTCTCTCTCTATCTAGCTCTATCTATCTTAATATTTAAATAAGAATGTATATCCATATAAATAAAATAAAATTGTGTTGAAACCGTGTGTGTGAGAGAGAGAGAGTGTGTGCGCGCGCGCTACAGGAGATCAATAACGGTACGTCTTATCTGAATCGTGCTCTTTATAACTTTATTCAACTTCTGAGCTCCTGCGGTTTCTCTGCCTCAGTTACTTCACTCGAGTTTATAATCGCTTTCAACCAAACGCTCTGTTGAACTTTCTGCCATGTTTTCTCTGTAAGGTGGAAGCTATAGGGTCCTGTCTTTCAAAAAAAAAAAAAAAACTGTCTTTCCCAAATCAGGGCACTGTTGTTTATAATTAACAACAATAGCCACCTAATAATGTTTTATCAGATTTCCTTCAGTCTTTGTGTCTTTGACAAACCCAGGCCTACAACCTTTCTCATTAGAGATCTGCAGTGTCCCGTACACATTCTGTGCACCAGCCACGTTGTTGAAGATCATTGCTGTCAGTGAAATTGCTAACATAAAGTTCTCTGGGATCACAGTGTTGCAGCAAAGTGACTACAGTATTCCGCCATCGAGCAATACAATTACACAAACCATGCCGTGTATTTTGGGGTGTGGGAGATGTTCCATACTGTTTATCTGCTGAGCAAACCCTATTTCTATTGGAGAGACCCTTCTGCTATTTGAGCAGAAATACCCCATGAGCCACACTGACTGCGTCTGCTCTTCCCCTGTCTCTTAGCCTGGGAACACAACTCTCATAGCACTGCTATACTAACAAGATTTAATGGATTATTGTCAGATCAAATAATACGACGGGCTCAGATTTAGTATATGAACAGTCTGGGAGCTCCTCTACTATACTGTGCTTATGGGATCTATAACTTCTGGAACATTTCACAACTGTGTCTATTTCCAGAGGTGGGAAGTAACACTCTATATACAAAAACAATGTGATCTTAAGAGTAGGTTTAACTGGCCGTACTTATACTCTTACTCAAGTTCATTTTTAATTACAGAAATGTACCTTTACTTCTCTACACTCGGTGGCGTTCCTGCGTTATTGTTAAATAGTAATGAATGTATGTAGTTTTAATAATTAGTTTATATCTCGTATATTGAGGTCGCGGTTCTCGCCCTACGCTGCAGTGTCTGAATGCGCACGCAACAACCCTCACTTTTATAACGGCTCAGTCCTGGAAGATGATGACCGACGAAGCGAGCGCGTCGATACACACGTATATTTATTCTTATTTGCTTCATTTATAATGTTAAATAACTTTAGTATACTTCTACCTCTCTGTGCTGCTGTAATATGTGGATTTCCCTCTGGGATTAATAAAGTGATCTATCTATCTATCTATAATCACGTGAAAAAACAAGTACACCCCATGGAAATGGTTTAAAAAATGTAAAAACACAAGCAGTGATAACCCTCTTCTCTAAACATTTAAAAAGCTGACATGGTAGTTATTGAAGATCTTATTAAAAACTGGGACAGAATCCTTTTCTCCAAAGGTCAGAGTATTGTGCACTGTGATGTATTCACTCTGTTTCAGGTCAGCAAGTCTAATGAGTGTGTTTGTAAACAGGTGGAAAAAAGGGAGGGAACACACAGCTGTAGTGTCAGGATGGCCGAGCGGTCTAAGGCGCCAGACTCAAGGTTCAGACCTTCTCCCTGGTTAAAGGAGGATTCTGGTCTCTAAATGGAGGCGTGGGTTCGAATCCCACTTCTGACAGGATTTTATTCCCTCTAAAAACCCCCCTGTGTGAATATTAAATGAATGAAGTTAGGATTCTAAAATGTATTTTGTACGTATGCAGTAAATTAAAGATGAAGACACTCAACACTGGAGAAGTTTAAATGAGAGGGAACTTATTTATATGTGAGGTTCTGTGCTGAGTGTAGTAGTAGTTCAGAATGTAGCTTTCAGATAAATGCTGATAAATACACACATTAAGAGGAGTTGTGGATCTCCTCAGGATGTCATTTGTGTTTTTGAGGGTTGGAGATGATTTAATTCTTGGATGATCTCTGTGGAAATATGGATGAATAACATGACACTTGAACAGAACGTGTGGTTAAATGACTCTAGAGAACGGTATTATTATAAAATTGTTGTTTTTAGCCCCTTTAATGTCTGACTCTCTCCCCACCACTCTCTCTTCCACATCCGCCCCACATTCTCACTGTGAACAAAGTGATTTCATTTCATTCTGAATCGCATTTTAAATTGTGAATCGGCACCTAATGCAGGATTAACGTACAGATCCATCTGATCTTTACACAAGCACAAACTGCTGGTGGAGGGAAACTTAGAGCTCAATTTGAATTCTCCTCCACTGCACAGTTTCACACAACACACACATCCAGCTAAACATTTCACCCAGGATTAACAGCATAGCGCTAACAATACAAATACAGTAAAGACACCAGTCTTCAAAGCCTCAGTTTATTTACAGTGATTTAAATTCAGGAATAAAATGTAATAATCTAACTCATAGAGATCTACATTTACACATCATTCTGTGGTTTATTTGTTTCTGGAAGCCCTGAACTGAACATTGTGGGGAAAATGTACTATGGAGTTATTTGAACTTCTTCACATTATTTTTATTTAATAATTCATTATTTCAACACAGTAGGTCATTATTTTCACTTAAAAAATTTCATTTAATAACTTGGAATTTCAAGATATATTAATATTCCAGATATTATCTTATTATTTTGAGTTTTCACATTATTTTGATGTAATTGTTAAGGTGAGTCGAAATAATAATATAACACTTCAAAATAAATTCCACAGTGAAGTGTTCAGTAAAAACAGACTTTCACAGAGAACATGAATCTTTTCATCAGCAATATTTCATTAATGAATTGGAATAAAACAATATCAGCTCTAACTGATCTGATTCACTCTTACAGAGCACTGAAGTGGGAGGATCTTTACAGGAGATTTATTACAACTAACTCTTATAAATGGCAGTAATTTATCAGTAAATGTGTGTGTGAAAGTGTGTATGTGTGTGTTAGTGAGAGGGTCAGAGAACGACAGCTTTCCTCTGTTCCAGTCCAGCTGCACTCTGATCCTCTGGAGATTCTGTGTTACTGAGAGGAGAGCGTCTGGCTGTGGTGTAGAACATGTTCCATATGTACCACCATAATACCACACACACCAGATTCCACTTCTGGAGAATATCTCTCCCTTCCTCTGAGCAGATTCTGTCATCACACCCACAAACCACCGTGTACAGTCTCCTACTTCAACGTCCCAGCAGTGTGTCCCTGAGTTAAAGACCTCAGAGCCCAGGATACACCAACAATCATCAAATCTCTCTGGATTATCAGGAAGCTTCTGTTCCTCATCACTGAGTCTCACACTGGTCAGATCATCAGATACAATGAGGAGAGGGTGAGCAGTGTTGGGGTCCAGAGTTACAGGTGCTGAAAACACACACACACACACACACACACACACACACACACACACACACACACACACATACACATATTGGAGCTAAGCTAACTTAAGCATTACGTTAGTATGGAACTAGCTAACATTAGCCTAATCCAAAGAAATGATAACTGTGATTACAATATTAATGAATAAACATATATAACCGGGTGTAGTTAAATTACAAATGTAAACAATCTTTAAAAGAATTGTAAATCTAAAACTTTTGTAATCCATTTTTACACTCGCGCTTCAACCACTGAACAGTCTGATGCATCAGAAGCCTTTCAAAATAAAAGTTCCCTTATATTACATTACATCAGTTCAAAAGGTGACCACATATGTGTGTAATAATAATAATAATAATAATAATAATAACAACAACAACAACAACAATTCCAAAACATTACACAAATGAAACATCACTATAAAGACCACTTTAATGTAATTAACAAAGGCAGAGAAACAGAAATAAAGAAAGAAAGAAAGGAAGGAAGATTCTTACTGTATTGGACCGCGTCCTGCATCTTCTCCCAGACTCTGAACTTCAGGTTGTCCAGATGTTTTGCCACATGGATCAGTGGTCCTGAAAGCTCCTCTGGATGCTGCAGTGTGCACTGAGCTCTGCAAAAACATTCAGGAGTCAGTGCTGCTGTGGGTTTGGAGTCAGAAACACAGAGAAACACAGAGAACGAGAGAGACAGGAAGCACATCACTCACCTTCTCACTGTGTCCTTGTAGTTCTGTAAAACAACAAAGCAAATATCAGTGGATCTGATTGACATTTTTACACCACTGAAATGTGACGTTTCTGATGATGGAAAGAAGTTTTACTTTCTCACAGTATAAACACTGACTAAATGATCCTCACTTGTAAGAACGAGACGTCTTCGGCTCTCATCTCCTCTTCTACGCCTCTGATTGTGTCTGAAAGAGATGATATGTCTCTGCTCAGCTTCTCAATCTCCTCCTTCATCATCTGACTCTTCTGCTCCTCTTCCTCTCTCAGTGCAGCTATCCTGGCTGCCTCTTCATCTCGTAGAACCTGGTGAAGCTTCTCAAACTCCTCCTTAATCTGCCGCTCTGTGTGTTGGGCCTGAATCTGCAGTGAAGAGGAAATCAAATGAAATGGAACTGATTCTGCAGTGATGCAAAATATCATTCTAATATCAAACCCATCTTATTGATTCTAACCTTTATATGTTCTGCAGTCTGACTCCAGTGCAGTTTACAGTCTTTAAAGATCTTCAGTTTCTCCTGTAGGGGCTTCAGAGCAGTTTTCAGCTCCTCCTGGAACAAATCAACACACTGCATGGAGACTCTGTGTTTAGTAATAGCTGTATTCTCTCTTACAAGCACTCATTAGAGCTTTTCAAATGCACCAAGTACAGAAGAAACAATGAAAAGTGTAGACTTATAGGATGTGGGTTTATTGGTGTACACTGCTTTAGTCTAACATGGAAGATCTGCTCCTGTTTATACAGGAGACACTTCAGATGCTGAAAATCTGAAGATGATGGAATAGCAGACTCACATTTGTTATTATTTACTAAATTTATCACAAGGCAATTATCATTTATTATTGAATTATTACACTGTGTTTATATTGAACCTGTAGATATTGATATGTAGAATAAACTCTTTTTTACATGTACCTTTTACAGGAACGTTTTATTTACCTTACAGTCTGTTAATGCCTCATCAATGGGGCAGAATTTATGGTTGGTGTGTATTTTTGAATCCCGACACACCACACACACCGGCTGTTGATCATCCAGACAGAAGAGTTTGAGTTTCTCACGGTGCAGACTGCAGACTGTTTCAGACGCTGATGAAGATCTCGGACTTCTCTCCTGTAAGAAAGTCTCACACAGGTTCTTTAAGGCCAGATTTCTGGGAGGATCCTCCATAGACGACTTCCTCCTACAAACAGGACATTCTCTGGATCCTTTGGTCTCCCAGAACTTCTGCAAACACACTTTACACACACTGTGACTGCAGCGCAGGAGAACAGGATCCGTGAAGATTTCACAGCACACAGGACAAGAGAAATCCTCCTCTGAAAACTTAGAAGCCATTTTATTCTGCTGCTGCTGTTGTTCTCTCCGGTCCCAATGTTCAGATTCACTTTCACTTTGATCAAAAGTAATCACACCCTGATTTCAGGTTTGTTTAAAGTTAATATACGACTTTGCAGGTCCAGTTAGTAATCACTTCCTTTCACAGAGCTGAAAATGAGACTCAGAATTCTCCATAAACCGAGAATAAAACTAAACTCACCAGAGCAGAACACTGCAAAAGGACTGCAGTCGTCTCAGACTCTGTACTTCCTTAATGGGAGGAGTTTTAGAGAGACAGGTATGACCTGTTCCACTCAACACTGACAGCAGAAACAGCAGATAAAGATCACTTCTGCTAATTCATCGTGTCGACCCAGTCAATGTTTATATCAAGAAATTTAGAAGAGATATTAATACAGAATGTTAACTGTGTAAACAGCCAGAGAGCATTTATTTAGGTTCTGAGCTCGTATGGAAAAGTCTGTTCAAATTAATAACAATATATTGATGTTTATTTCTGTTTACACTGGAAAGAAGTTTTGTTTGTAGTCTATACATGTAGTCTATGTTTGATGTTTTTCTTATTGAGATTCGACAATATCTTAAAACCATCTTTATGACACAAAACAAAACTACTAACATATGCAAGACTTTTGATAGCACGTTCACCTCACACCTCCAGGGTTGAACATTTCACAGAATGTTCCCTATGGACTTGGCGATGCACTAGAAATCCATTAGTGTCTCCCCACACAGGTTCGAATCCTGCCGACTACGACTGAAATTTGACAAACTGTGAAGCGTTTCCTAATCCGGGTATGTTTCTTTAAACAACAGGAGTCCCGTTACATCTGGCGTAAACCAAACACAGAATTCCACAAAAAGAACATCATACCTACAGTCGAGCATGGAGGTGGCACTTGTGGGGATGCTCTGCTGCTTCAGGGCCTCGGCAATAGTCAAGGAAAACATGAATTCTGCTCTCTATCAGAAAATCCTAAAGGAGAATCTCCAGTCTTCAATCCCTAAGTTGAAATACAAGCAGAACTGCATGATGCAGCAAGACAATGATCCAAAGCACAGGAGTAAGTCCACCTCTGAGATTAAAGTTTTGGAGTGGTCTAGTCAAAGTCCTGACTTGAACCAACTGAGATGCTGAGGCAGGACCTTAAACAGGCAGTTCATGCTCCAAAACCCTCCAATGTGTCTGAACCAAAGCACTTTTGCAAAGGAGAGTGGGCCAAAATTCCACCCGCTCCATATCTGATAACCTATTCATAAGAATTAAAAGTCATTATCTTAATGGTGTTTTCATTTAAAAAATTAACATCAGAAGAGGGATTTGAACTCACGCTTCCATTTAGAGACCAGAATCCTCCTTTTACCAGGGAAAAGGTCTAAACCTTGAGTGTGGAGCCTTAGACCGCTCGGCCATCCTGACACTACAGACGTGTTTTTTGCCCTTATACCCACCTGTTTACAAGCACAAT
This sequence comes from Ictalurus punctatus, assembly GCF_001660625.3. Classification (NCBI taxonomy): domain Eukaryota; kingdom Metazoa; phylum Chordata; class Actinopteri; order Siluriformes; family Ictaluridae; genus Ictalurus; species Ictalurus punctatus. The sequence goes on along the minus strand of NC_030439.2, from coordinate 1,873,579 downwards.
AAATACACACGCAGACCTGAAACAGAGGTAAATACATCACCGTGCACAGTGCTCTGATCTTTGGAGGAAAGGATTCTGTCTCCGTTTACTCTGGGGGACCCCAGGTATTTTCAGACACTGATGATTTTGGCACGCTCTGATATTGTTGTCAATTTGAACAAATGTAAGCACTATTTTCAAAGTCACATGACTTTTTAGTCTTCAGCACAAGTTCCCCTACAAAAATATCTAAGTAGTATGTGTTTCATGATGTACATTAAATATAAATACGGTGATTTATGTGACGAACCACTTCGGTCATTTGAGGTGATTCTGTTAAGTCTTGAGTATACATCAACCACAAACACTTTCATGTGCTCCGTTGATATGGACACTTAAATAGACATCTAAGAGTGCATGTGCCTATTGTTTTGGATCAAGAGTGGGCAGTGGGAGGGCTAATGGCTTTCTACACCGAATACGCAAAAGAAGTTGTTCACAGGTCAGCCCAGGTAACCTCATCAGGGTCATGGTCCCAACAGAAGCCTAGAACTTCTGAACTGATTCCCAGTGAAACATGTTCAGAAATGGAAAAAAAAATCCTTTCAGGTTTCCCAGCAGAGGTTCGAATGCTGAAGAGTAGGTCTGAATTTCTGTTTGCCAGATGATGGGTGAAAACTAGTCATTGTAGACAATTCTGAACAGACGCACAGTGAAGCAGGTTTAGACATTGGCCCACGCAGAGACAGGTATTTTCAGTAGCTGTGGATGAGTGGTTAAGGGAAGGACTAGAAATCAATCGGGGTCTCCCCGCTGAACTTGAAGCACGTGTTAACTGCAGTGAACTTGAAATTTATTTCACAGAAATGTTGAGGGAGAATGCACACACTGTATAAGACTGTATTATCTCTTTGTCAGAGTAAATGAAGAGTCGGCCCAATTGCCTTCCGCCTTTTTATTTGGTTAAAAGTAAACACACAACGCAGACAACAACATTTCTTAGGGAGTTTTTCCCTCACCACCGGCTCGCTCAATTCGGATAAATTCACACATTTAAAATCCGTATCCCGTGGCTTATGTTTCTGTAAAGCTGCTCTGAGACAATGTCCATTCTAAAAAGCGCTATATAAATAAAATTGAATTGAACTGAACTGAACAACCAATTACCCTCACATCAGGGTGTGTTGGTCAGGTGTCCACATACTTTTGGCCACACAGTGCCCTTTTCACATTATCTCAGGGGTTCCCAAATTAGGGGTCATGACCCCATGTGGGGTTAATTGGTTTACATGGTTTAGTTTGGGAAGCCCTAAGATCATGTGTAAGGGGCATCTATGTTGGATGTAACTATGTAGCTAGAAATAAGCATGAATTAATTTGATAATCAACCAGTACCACATCTGTTCCCAAAGGTATTGTCTGATAAACAAACATGATTGTTTTCATGAAATTGAAAGACATTATATGTTTTGACTAACTTTGTCTTGCATTTGTTCAGGTGTTAAGGTGGTAAAGAAAAAGAAATGGGAGACCAGTGAAGTGAAAGCAGCTGAAAAACATCTGTACAGGTTCATCAAAACTTGCACAGTGCCAGGAAAAAAAACATGGTGAGGCCTGTATTAAAGCTGAGCTGTTGCACTGAAAGGCAGGGATCGGTTGTCCGGTAAGTTCTTTGTAAAAAATCGAATCACTGCTCTTAAAAGGAAAATGTAACCCAGAAAAAGTCTGCATGGTTTCATTTGATTTTATTTGCACAGATCATTGGTAATTTTAGTTTATTATTATTATTATTATTATTATTATTATTATTATTATTATTATTATTATTATTATTAAGTTTATGGCTGGAATTTTGTATTGTACAATTTTATTTTTTCTACTTTTTTACATTTCATTCGTGAGAAACATTTGAGTGTTAATTAGTAACTGCCTGAAAATACTATCTGTGTGAAAATACTGTCTGTGTGAAAATACTATCTGTGTGAAAATACTATCTGTGTGAAAATACTATCAGTGTGAAAATACTATCTGTGTGAAAATACTATCTGTGTGAAAATACTATCTGTGTGAAAATACTATCTGTGTGAAAATACTGTCTGTGTGAAAATACTGCATTGCAAATGGCAAAATGTTTCAGATTAAAATAAAAGGCATGTTGTTATTCATGTGACTTAATCAATTATCTTGGAAATATGCATTATAGCACCTTCCCAATTGTTTGTAAATTGCGTCCCCAGATTGTTCACAAGTACCTACAATTTAGAAATACCAGAATAATAGTGTGTGTGTCTGCTCGTCCTCAAACGTTTGGTCTACCAGAAATTGTCCCCAGAATGTGGAAAAATGTCACATTGCTTTATTGACGTTTTTTCTTTAATTTGAAGTGACAGACGGTTTTACAGCTTCAACAGAAACACGAATCTGTCTTTTGTTTGCTCCTAAACCTTTTAGAAACACGGGTCCCCGCATTGGAGGATCCAGCATGTAGTCCCCAATATAGACTTGCACAAGAATGTGTGTGTGAACGAGTGTGAAAGCGAGTAAGTGTGTGTGTGTGTGTGTGTGTGTGTGTGTGAACGAGTGTGAAAGCGAGTAAGTGCGTGTGTGTGTGAACGAGTGTGAAAGCAAGTAAGTGTGTGCGTGTGTGTGTGTCGCAGTGGAGGAGCATGGCGGCTCCGAACACGCGGCTGTGTGAGAGTTTGACTCGCCGGCACGGTGCGAGGGTGGCGTGCAGGGCGAGTGTGGAGGAGTGTGTGTTAGCGGGAGGAGAAATGGTGGGACATGAGAACATTGTCTCTGCCTCCCGCATGAACAATGCAGTTGTAGTCTTTGTGAATGACGTTGATAGGGCAAACAAGCTAGTGCAGAAAGGAATTGTACTCAATAAAGAGCTTACGATGGTCTCTTCCCTACGTTCCCCATCCAAAAAGGTTACACTGTCTAAAGTCCCTCCCTTCATCTCCGATGAGATCATATCCAAAGAACTGTCTAGATCCGGGCGGTTGGTCTCCCCATAAAGAAAATCCCCCTTGGCTGTAAGTCCCCACTAGTTAAGCACTTGGTGTCTTTTAGAAGAATGGTTTTTATGATTCTGAAAGATGGTGTAGAGGAACTGAACCTAGTGTTTAAATTCAGTGTTGAAGGCTATGGCTCCAGCATTTTTGTATCTACAGAAAAGCGAGAAGTCGTATACTGTGCCGAGAGCATTAAGGAGTTCTTAAACAATAAAGTTCCAATGAATAGTAAATCTACATTTTCTCCTCCTCTAACTTGTTCAGTACTCGTAATACAGATTAAATACGCGTGGGACAGATGCTGTAAACTATGGATCTGATCCAATGTTATTTGGTAAAAAAGATCAATCTGAATTCTCTCAACATAAATGTTGTGTGTGTAGTTTGTTATCAGATTGTCTAGACGTACATCACACATCTGATGAACGAGATTTCCTCTCCCGTGCTGTAATGATGGCTGGACACTAGGACTAAATGGCATATACTGTAGAAAGGTCATATAGAACATAGAGAAATCTCATTGGGAATTAAGTCACCTTTCACGTTGCCTTTTATTATGATCACAACCAGACAGTTATATTGTTTCTGAGTTTAATAATAAGATTAAGGATTAGACTTTTTTTTGATGCTGAAGAAGCAAAAATCTAAGAAACCCTTAACCTTCAGACTGATGATTTGCAATGTCTGAACACGATGCTTGAAAAGAAAAATGTATAACGAATGTGAAAAGGTGGAAAGGGGTTCTATGAATTAGTAATTGGGTATCTCTCTCTCTTTATATCGCCATTACAGCAGTGTTTAAACAGATACATAGCAGACAAATATACATATAGACAGTTTTATTTTGTACACGCATACCAACTTAATCTTCACCTATCATCGTTCCCTGTTAATGAAATCTGTCAGTACCTAATAAAACAGTTTAAGTCACTAACCAAAGTAAGTATACAAACTGAAGCTATGATAAAAGAACAAAAACAATGAACCTTTCTCAAAGAAATTCCTAAATCCTCTGACCAAGTATATGGCTGTACCATCTGTCTATTAAATAAATGCCGGTCCTTCATGCTGAAAAAGAAGGATCCGAATATAATACCAGTAGTTTGGCACTGTGACTCAAAAAGTTGTTTTATATCTGACATCTGAAAGCTAACTGCTGTTCCCCAACTGCCGTACAATACTGATGATGCTCTTACAGTTAAGAGGGCTGAACGGCAGACCTTGTTAAATAATATTTTATGTTTCTTCCTCATAATGTGTTATATTTTATAAATATATTCTTATATCTTATATTACTTTTTGCCTTTTCTTATACGTTGAAATGGGATAAGAGGGGTCCGATGCTGGTGTGAAGGTAATCCTGCACACGGACATGTCTTTGTAACTGTAAGGGACGAGTCAACTTAATCCTTCACATGGTATTCATAAGGTGCCATAAGTTTCTGCTTCTCTATGGGTCATGCTGAAGTTTGAACAAAATGGTTTGACTTAATATCCGCAGCAGTAGTGCACAAGTCATTTCCTCCTAATTTTTTATTAACTTTTATTGTATGCCTAAATGCAATAAAAGTTATTTGTCAGATTCAGATGCTCCTAAACAAATTATTATAAAGTATGAGTTGGTAACTGATCAACAAAGACTGTACTATCATTTCTAATATAATGCATTAAATATGGACCACTATTTTCGCTGAAATATTTCAGAGATTTTTTATTTTATTTTATTTTTACACTAGTTTACACTAAATGTCTAATATTCTGTTCTGTTGGAAATATGCCTGAACTGATATCCCCATCCCACCCACCCCCAGATCAGGAGTGGGTAAAGACAGACTGGTGATCTGATCTATATCATATATACGTGTACCTTAGATAACGCCTCTCTGAACGCCATGGTGGGACGTTCCCGAGTTGAAGTACTGTACAAGTCCTAAGCATTAGATCACCCCAATTACTCTAGTATACTCTTTCCATACCATCGTGATCTTTGCCTGACGAAGCCATACACAAATCATAATTGACATTTGGGGCCTAATTCTAAAATCACCAGATACCAAATGCACAACCGTTTTATCTTGCTGCCATCACAAAATAAAAACAGGGGTGCAGAGCAGTCGCGCAGAAGCACCAGTCACTACGCTGGGGGATGGGGGAGACGTGGAGATGGAGGACGAACCCATGTTTAAAGTACCGAACAAGCGGAAGAAACGAGGTAAGGGACAAGGGAGCAAACAGGCCAAAAGAGACACTAAAATAGACGAAAAAGAAACAGACAGTGATGATTACATGTCAGATTCTGTTTTTAACTTTGGCTCTCAGGAAGAAAAGCGAAAAGTTGTATACCGTGCCGAGAGCATTAAGGAGTTCTTACGGAATACCAAATGGCAAAAGAACGTTGTAGTAGAAGAGCACTTCGCAGATCTGAAGCAGTTTATCCATGATGTCAAACATTTTAGAAGGGAAGGAGCTTCTACTGACACTGAGATCTATCGTCTGAAGAAATTCATGACTAAAGTCAGCAGAGAAACTCCTGATGATGACCAGTAGAGTGTTTGGTGTGTTTTATATTAGAATGGGTTTTATCATCTGCTTGTTTTATCTACACCTTGTTCTTATGACTGGGATTCGTATTGCAAGTGTAAACGTTAACGGGGCAAGAGAACACGAAAAACGTGTAAAACTATGAGTTACTAAAGCAGAAGTGTATTGATGTAGCGATGTTGCAGGAAACACATAGTAATGTCAACAATGCTACTATCTGGATGAAGGAGTGGGGTGCGCTGGCAATTTTAAGTCACAATACATCAGTTAGTGGTGGGGTTGCCCTACTGTTTGCTCGCAATTTTACTCCCAGTTCTTATACAGTAGATGAGGTTTTAAATGGGAGGCTTTTAAAAGTAAGAGCTATCTATGAGAATGAGAGCTTTGTTTTTATTTGTGTGTACGCTCCCACCAGTGCAGTGGAGAGAATGGTTTTCTTAAATAAACTAGACAAGGTCATTGCTGACTGCAACACTGCCGATATTTTAATTCTGGGTGGGGATTTTAACTGCACAACAGATAACTTGGACAGGAACCACACAGAACCTCATGTGGCCTCCCGTAAGCGCCTGTGGGAGACGATGGAGGCTCACGAACTGATTGATATTTGGAGAAATTTAAATAGAAACCAGAGGCAGTACACGTGGGCCCACTCCATAGACAACACACTCTCCCTGGCAAGACTAGATCGCTTTTATGGTTTTAAACATCAGCCAACACTTTTTACTAAATGTTTATTTGTTCCAGTAGGCCTCTCTGATCACAGCATGGTGCAGTGTATCGTCAGTAAAGAAAATGTAAAACCAAAAAGTGCTTACTGGCATTTTAATACTGCACTTTTAGAGGATACTAATTTTAGAGAATCTTTTATTTATTTCTGGAATGTTTTTAAATATGAAAAGATGGCTTTTAGTTCTATACAACAGTGGTGGGATGTGGCCAAAGCTCAAATTAAAGCATTTTGTCAACAGTACACTCTTAATGTCACAAGAGACATTGTCAGATTTCTGAGAGCCCTGGAGACTGGAATAGTGGAACTCCAGTGTTTGGAGACCGCAGGAGATCGAGGGCAGGTTGAAGCCCTCAAAAGTAAAAAAGCTATAATGAATGACCTGTTGGGCATCACAGCACAGGGGGCGCTGGTCTGCTCACGCTTTAAAAGCATGAATGAGATGATTGCTCCTTCTAAGTTCTTTTTTGGTCTAGAGCAGAAGAATGGACAGAAAAGATTCGGACATGCTGTGCGAACAGAATCAGGAGATCTTCTGTCAGATCCCGCTGAAATTCGCAAGCAGACAGTTCGCTTCTACTCGAAGCTGTACAGCAGTGAGCAGTCAGGGGCACAGACAGTGGAAGAGAGCTTCCTTAAAGACCTGCCAAAACTCCCAGAGCATGTGGCCAGCGATCTGGACATAGAGCTAACTCTAGCAGAGCTCTATGAAGCTCTCCAAGGGATGGAGAATGGAAGGGCGCAGGCATAGACGGTCTCCCTGTAGAGTTCTACAAAGCCTTCTGGGCAGTTGTAGGGCAGGATGTGCTAGAAGTGTTGCTAGGCAGTGTGAAGGGAGGTGAACTCCCATTGAGCTACAGGAGCGCTGTCCTTACCCTCCTGCCGAAAAAGGGAGACCTGACGCATTTGAAGAACTGGCGCCCGGTCTCACTGTTGTGCACTGACTACAAGCTGCTCTCAAAAGCACTAGCTTCAAGACTGACTAAGGTAATGGAGCAAATCACTCACCATGACCAGACGTACTGTGTGCCCGGCAGGTCTATATTTGATAATGTACACTTAATTTGTGACATTTTGGACGTCTCCAGGCTATTGCGCTTAAAGACTGGTCTTATTTTTCTAGACCAGGAAAAGGCTTTTGACCGGGTTGAACATGAATACTTGTGGAAGGTGCTGGAAACCTTTGGTTTCAACCCAGGTTTCATAGCCATGATCAAGACTTTGTAGAGTGAAATTGCGAGTGTACTGAAGGTTAATGGTGGTTTGTGTGCCCCTTTTAGAGTCTACAGAGGTATTAGACAAGGCTGTTCTCTGTCAGGCATGCTGTACACCCTAGCGTTTGAACCTCTTTTATGTAAACTGAGAAATCAACTTTCTGGTTTTAATATATCTCACTCCAGTGCTTCTCTGTGTCTCTCAGCATATGCAGATGACCGAGTCGTAATGCTGCGAACACAGACTGATGTGAATATTTTAACTGATGTTTTAAAAGATTTTGAGAGTTTATCATCTGCCAAGGTCAACTGGGCCAAAAGCGAAGCAATTTTAGTTGGAGAGTGGGGTGGTGGGCAGCCCGTATTACCAGCTGGTTTGGTGTGGGAAAAGGGTGGTTTTAAGTACTTGGGTGTTTATCTAGGCAGCACTGAGATTTTAACTAAAAATTGGGAAGGTGTCTTTGAGAAGGTGAAGGGCAGACTGAGCAGGTGGAAGTGGCTGGTCCCAAAAATGTCTTACAGGAGACGAATGCTGATCATCAACAACCTGGCAGCATCAACCCTGTGGCAGAAGCTGGCATGTGTGGATCTGCCACCAAACCTGCTCTCGAACATCCAGGCCCTGCTAGTGGACGACTTCTGGGACAGACTACACTGGATCCCTCAAAGTGTCCTTCACCTGCCCAAGAAGGGGGGTCGCAGGGGCTGGTCCACGTAGGCAGCAGAACTGCAACGTTTAGACTCCAGTTCATCCAGAGACTCCTCACTGGACCCAGGAGTTTGGTATGGAGAGCAGCAGCCTGTAGACTGTTATAGAGAGTAGGAGGACTGGGGTTGGACAGAACTTTGTTTTTAATGGACACAAGAACACTAGACTTTGCTGGATTACCAGTTTTTTTTTATCGTGGGCTTTATAAAATATGGAACCTTTTTAAAAAACAAACCAAGGGGTGCAGAACACCACGCTGGCTGCTGGAGGAACCCCTGGTTCATGGTGGGCAATTTAACATCTCTGGTGTGACCACTCCTTCATTATCTAGGGTTCTGGTCTCCTCAGGCATTGTGACACTCCGGCAGCTGGTGAACATCACAGGGACAGACCTGTCACGGGCTGAGGACTTAGCAGCACACCTGGTACTATGGTCCCTACACGTTGTGAATAAGCTCCTACATCTCTGGAGGTCCACCCTAACGTCAGAGGAGTGTGCTCAACAAAACAAGCGAGACTGGGCCTACAGAGGAAGAACCTTTTCCCCAGCTGGGCATCGCTCCAAACCTAGATGGGTGTGGGGGCCCCTCCTGGAGTTCAGAGGTGACATGAACATTGAGACAGTGTCCGGTAAGCTTCTGTACAAAGCCTGCGTGAAAGTTTTAAATAAGAAAAAACTGAATGGGAGGGTGGACACCCCATGATGAAGTGTACTGGGTTTTAATGATGAGTTAACGATGATTTTAATGTTAACCACCGTGAACCAAAACATTTTCTGACCTCCAATGGAGGATTTTACATGGAACTGTTTCTGTGAATTCTTTCATCTCCATTTTAAACCCTGAGGTCACACAGGAATGTCCGTTCTGTTCACAGAGAAAGACTGTTTTTCATGCGTTTATACATTGCCCCAGGTTGCAGCTATTGTTTCTGTTTTTAAAACAATGACTTGAGGTCATTTTATGTGGATTTTACTTTTCAGATTTTTATCTTTGGTTTTAAGCATGTTAGAAGAACCAGATTCAAGTGTCAGCTGATCAAGTTGATCAAAAATGGCGATATACCCGAGCAGAAAAAACAAAGTGGCACAGAACACAGACTGTGGTGCCATAAAAGTTCTCTCCAGACTGATCAAATCCCGGATTCTGATGGATTTGAACGTTTACAGTAGTACGGGAGACGTGGAGATGTTCAAGGCGGTGTGGTGCTGCGAGGAGGCTCTGTGTTCTGTAGTGGAGGGAGAACTTTGTTTTACGCCAGCATTAGGCTGATAATGTTCTTAACGACTATCCGTTGTTGCGCTGACTTATTTATTTATTTTATTTATTCATGGTTTTTCTTTTTAATGCTCCTTTAAATATTTATTTATTTATTTATTTATTTATTTATTGCGTCACCTTTGACTTTAATGTGTATAGTGTGACGTTTGATAAATAAAGGATTGTAAAAAGTCAAAAGTCTCTCGCTCCCTCCAAGGGTTCTCTCTTTCTCTCACTCTGTGTGTGTGTGTGTGTGTGTGTGTGTGTGTGTGTGTGTGTGTTGCATGCTGGGAGTGTGTGTGCGGAGTACGGAGTGTGTTTCTGAGAGCGATTTAAAAAAAACAGTTGTTTATTTCTGTTACTTTCTTAATTTTTCCTTTGTGTTTTTCCTTTCTTTTCCCTCGTTACTCGACTGAAATTAGAACATGTACAAAAGTTTCTATCATGTGCCCGGGAGAGTTTAGACACTGGGATGGCGTCTATACCAAACACCACCTAAACTAACACTCCGAAATGGGTGCAGGTGTGTACCAGAGCCTGGAGTGACGGTAGATGACTTACTTGTAGTTATGGGAGAGCAGGTAGGATTTGATCATGTAGTTTCAGCCTCACAGATGAGAGAATACACCTCTTGACCAAATTAGAGACTTTATAAGACAACAACATACAGAAGACTTTATCATCCTAGTGGGAGGTTTTAATTGTACTCTGGATTTTACACAGTGTAGAAACAGTGTGAAACCCCATGCAAGTGTTTAACCAATGTTATTAAAAATCTAGACTTATCTGATGTATGGAGAGAACATAACCTGATCACACGTCAGTGTACGTGGGTAAAGATCAGTAACGAGAAGATCTCTGCTGCATGGCTGGATAGATTATATGTATCACGCAATGTGAGGAATAGAGTCTTAAAGTCAAAAATCTTCCCCACTTCAATGTCTGATCATAAACTAGTTACCTTGGAGTGTACCCTACGAAAAAAAGCATAAGAGTTGTCATTGGCATTTCAATGTCAAATTACTAGAAGATAGAAGTTTTTATGAAACTTTTAAGCTTTTTTGGGACTCATGGAGGAGCAAGCAGAATTATTATGAAAACTACATTCAATGGTGGGAAACAGGGAAGGAACAAATAAGACATTTCTGTCAGCAATTTCATCATATTCTATGTTCTGTATAAAAAAAGTCATTGGAATGTCTTGAAAGAGAAATTATTGGCATAGAACAAAGTATCAATAAAAAGGACTCTGTAAACCTCAAAGATCTAACTTGCTCAGCTCGATTCTAAAAGAATGACTGGAACAAGCTCTTGTAAGAAGTTGGTTCTTAACAATGAAGGACATAGATGCTTCCACTTCTTTCTTTTTTAACCTGGAGCATACGGAAGGACAAGAGAAATTGATGTACTGTTTAAAGGATTGTAATGATCGAGACACCTCTGACCAAATGGAATGCACAAAATTCCTGTGGATTTTTACTCAAATTTATACACCACTGAGGAAGGGGAGTAGAAGACGTTCCTGATGGTCATGAAGAGCTGCGGTCATCTGCATCTAAGGGCAAGAAATAATTTTGTTGTAAATAAGCATTCAGATAAACAGGTAAAAAAAAAATAATCTGTCTTACAGTACCTTTTCCCTTTTTACTCTGTGGAAGAAAGAATGATGAGATGGTGCTCTGTTTCGTCACAGGCATTTCCATCTTGGTTTGCGTAAAATTCAGAGGCACTGCCATGCTGTAGCCTCCGGACCGAGCCAGTGGATTCAGGAGTTTAGATATCGGTCGTGCCAGTTTCTGTTAGAAAGAAAACCTTTTCAAAAGATTGCTTACATTTTCACGCCGAAGGTGCGGCATTTTTACACCAGGCGCACTTATTATTGAGTACACAGCAAATACTGTGATTAAATATATATACACCGCCGCTGATTCATGAAGCACAGCCAGGAGGTCCGTGATATTTTTTTGTTGATGTTCTCACACTAGTGCACAGGTTTGCAACCCAGCTTTTAAAATTAAAAACTTAATTTTAGTTTTTTTCTGCGCACACAAGGCATTCGTATCGCTTCATAAAAATTGGGATTAAACCACTGGAGTCACGTGGATTACTTTTACGACACCTTCATGAACTTTCCGGAACTTGAAAGTTTTGGTTACACGGACTGTATATGGAGGGACGGAAATCTCCCAGGTTTCATTAAAAAACGTCTTGATTTGTGTTCTCAAGGTGAACGAAAGTCTTATGGGTTTGGAACGACATGAGGAGGAGTAACCGATGACAGAATTTTCATTTTGGGGTGAACTATCCCTTTAACTGTATGACTTGCGGTCACTACATATTACACACGAGGTTAATATAAGACATGTATAGTATTTAGATACTCTAAATATACACATAAAAAGGTACCAAACTGTACTTTTCCTTGAGCTAATACCATCAAACCTACATCATTTGTATGTGTTTTTTCACCTTCACCTTTTTCACCCTCATAGAATTTGTAATGGTTTTAATGGCAATTGTATTGGTTTCAATGGAAACTGTAATGGTCCCTGTGGGTCTTTACTGGTAATTTGTTGCCTTCAAGTGGTGGCATGTTATGTCTAGTGGATACCATTACGGACCAGTAGTGGTAATGGTTTTAATGGTTAGCTGATGGTTTGTAATGGTATTTGTACTGGAAACCATTAGAATTTCAGTGATGGTTTCTATTGTTGTTTTTTTTAGCAAGGATGCAAGCTACATAATTGGCCCTTAATAAATGGCATGTTATTGGTTAGCTGATGATTTGTAATGGTATTTGTAGTGGAAACCATTAGATTTTCAGTGATGGTTTCTATTGTTTTTTGTGTTTCTTTTTTCGCAAGGAACATAATTCGCCCTCAAATAAATGATATATGTAGATATATATCATTATTTATTGTTTTTAAACAACTTTTTCCCCAGGTAACAGATACATAATAAAGGGTAGATACATACAGCCTTGATGGTATCACTATAGCAACAAGGAAAGGACAGTGTGATAGATTAGGATTTGTGAGAGAGTAAGAATGTCAGTGGGGTGATACTGATCTGTAAAATCAATGTTAGTGTGTGGAAATTTAAAACGTACTCTCTGTTTCTTCACCCTTAGTTCATCAGCGTCCAGCCAAACTCCACACTCCTGCTCTGAGGAGAGAGCTTTACATGTCTTACTCTTACTGCTCTTCATGTTTCTTCTTCACCTCACGCCACCCAGCAGTGGCAGCTTTTCTACCCCGTTAACCTTCAACAGAAAAAGATTTACTCACTGAGCAGTCTTACTCATTTTCTGCGCAGATAAGCGAACTTAATCTGTCTAAAAACAGAGCAGTAGTAGGTCTGACCAAATAAATAAGCTAGTAATAGTGCACTCTAGTTTTCCCGCCCAGTATTTGTTTGAAAGTCCTCGGGTTGCCAAGTTCTCCAAAATTCCTCTTCTTTTTTCTGTATACTTTTACATCCATTTTGTGGTATTGGCGCCCTCTTCAGCCTATTAGGCTATAACAACATTAATTGAATATGCACCAGGGGTGGAAAATAATCAAATTGAATACTTGTACTCTAATTTAATTACATTTCCAAGTTAAAAAAAAAAACAAAAAACGTTTTTTACGTAAAAAATAATTTTTGTTTCTTAATGGTATATCTTATGTAGGAAGGAACTGTTCCACAACCTTCCAAGGTTAACCCCGGGCATAAAGACTTCTTAGAAGCTGAACTCACATACAAAGAAATCACAGCTGTGGCACTGGAACTATCTGCGGGCCATACACCTGGAGTTGACAGCCTGCCTGCCGAATTTTACGAGGCTTTCTGACCCGTTCTTCCACATGATTACTTCAGAGTTCTTCAAGTAAGCAATACTGAAAAAGATCCTTCCTAAGAGCGTTCAGCGTGCGGTTCTGACACTGCTTCCTAAGAAGTGGGATTTAACACTCCTAAAGAACTGGAGACCTGTGGCAGTCTTGTGCACAGATTACAAGATTATCTCCAAATGCTTGGCAAACAGACTAAATGAGGTGCTGATTAAGATAATAATGTGATTAAGGTGCCCGCGTCATTACGTCACCGCGCCACGCCGTAAGACGTCCCTCCAGAATTTCACGTATCAATATACAGTACGTCTTCGTTACGGTACCATATACAGTTTTGGGTGTTTTTATTTAATTTTTTTACGAACGCTTTAAGTGCAGTTAATTATTTGTCATGCTGTATGTGCTAATAGACAACTGCTTGAAGCGGTGGGTGTGTCCCAAATCACGTAGTTACGGTCTATATAGTAGCCGAGATGCATGTATTTTTCCCCACTACACTCCTATAGTAGGAAAGTATGCGATTTGGGACACAGCCGAACTATCTTGTTGGCCGTAAAACGTAAAACTGCCGTGTGTGATCGTGTCCTGTCGCAAAATGCGGTGAAAACTCCCACATGACGTTCATAATGTGATTAAGGTGTGTACATGTCTGTAATACACGTCCATAATGCGACTAAAACAGGAATACTCCACCTGTCTTAATTAGATTATTGCTTACTTCGATTATGACCTTAATTAGATTAAGGTAAGTAAAAATTGCTGTTTACATGGTAGTTTCTTCATTAGAGTATGGTCTTATTCGGATTAAGAGTGGATTATTGTTGTCCATGTAAACGCAGCTACTGATGCTACTTTCATGATAAAAATGGCTGGTGGCCTGAGTACTGCTGTGAAAGCCCAGAGCGGGGGGCTGTCCCCTCTCGGGTCAACTCTATAGCATATTCATTGAGCCTTTGCTACATAAACTTAGAAAAGATCTAATGGGTCTACAAGTCAATTTTCCAATCTCCCAACAACCAGTTAAACTATCTGCATATGCGGATGACGTCACGGTCCTAATTAGAGGTGAAGGTGATGTTGGAGAGGTAAAATGCGCTCTTGAGTGCTATGGAAAGGCATTATCATATAAAGATAACTGGCTTAAAAGTGACGCTGTGTGATGTGGCAGAGTCACTGAAAGTCCATTACTTCCCGGTGGCCTGCATTGGGGAAGGGCAGGTTTTAAATATCTGGGAGTTTTTGGGGGACAAATGAGTATAGACAACAAAATTGGGAGGGCCTGCTGGAGAAAATACGTGTGCGACTGTCTCGTTGGAAATAGTTGATACCATTGTCATACAGGGGAAGGGTGCTGGTATTTCACAACCTCATAGCCTCTTCCCTTTGGCACAGAACAATGATCCTGCAGCCTCCAGAAGATCTCGTGAGGCAAATACAGAGATTGGCTAAAGGCACCAGTGCTGTATCTACCCAGACAAGAAGGAGGACAAGGCCTAGTAGATGTTGGGTCCAGAGTGAAAACATTCAAACTCCAAGTGGCTCAGAGACTTCTCTACAGGCAGGATGTGAGCTGGGCTGGGATAGCGTGCACCTTACTGAGGAAATCAGGTAAGATGGGCCTAGATTGGCACTTGCTCTTGATGAATGTTCTAGCAACTGTTTGAAAAAGTAGGTTTTTAACATGATTAAAAATGGTGAACAGAATAAATTTCTGACTGTGGAAAAGTGTAAATCACTGGATTCTGTAGGACTCTACTTCTGTAGAGGTAAGATTCATGGCCACCGGAAAAGTTGCCAAAAAACTATAAGCATATTTGAACATTTTGTTATCTTTTGAACATTAGGTGGCACTGGCCCCAAACTTTTAGGGTTCCCTCAGAATATGGTGCTAATGACACATACCAAGTTTCATAATGTTATGCCAATGCAGTCGAAAAATACAGTATTTTATAGCCAAAAATAGCCGACATGGTAATACTGGGTATCAGTCGACTCAGTATACAGTACTGAATCAAATAAGAACAGTCTCATGATTTTTGGCAAAGCTAGTCAGAAGTTGTAAGCCAAAAAATGTATTTCTTGACCAGTAGGTGGTGCCTAGTACCTGTAAATGTGCAAGTACCCTCAGGTCATGATTTTGATGATAAGTACTATGTTTTGTCTTAATACTCCCAAGCATTGCACAGATATAGCCTCCTGTCCATTTTGGCATGCTTGCCATCTAATTCGCTTCTGCATTACTCGAGAACGGTTTAATCAACTTAATTTCCATAGGTTTTGGTTGGGATGGACTGGCGATGATCTCATTCGATGTTGGTGAAAATCTGAAAAATTATCTAGAAGGAGTTTGAAAAAGAATGTTTTTTTTAATTATTTATATATATATATATATATATATATATATATATATATATATATATATATATATATATATATATATATATTTCAAAACGATGGGCAGTAATTTTGGCTGACCATAGCATTATTGGTAACATTGTTCTTGGCACTACCCAAGGATTCTATCAAGACCAGTAGCATGACAATAGGCAAATGTAATCAAAAGCTATTAGCATTTATTGATATTGCATTATAATCTTTGACCACAAGGTGGGGTTGTCCTGAAACTTTATGACTACCTTCAGGATATGGTGTCACCCATTTTTGTAACAATACACCAAGGTGTTTGTAGAATACAGCATTTTACATCTAATTCAAAATTGCCAACACAAAATGGCTGACCTAAAAAAATGTCTAATCATTCGACTCAGTATGGTGTGGTATCGACAGTATCGACTTTTGTACAGCTGGTGCTATCGTACTAGCCTGCCCTTCATACAGGAAGCCTCAGTCCTCTTATGATTATTGTTAATTTCTTCTTGTGTTTTATTTGACCAATTGCATAGGTTGCTGTTTTGTTTTTTTTAATAATTCTTGGCAAGTCTTTTTAACTTCAAATAAAATTTTTGTATGGAAACCCATGCCTCTTGCCTGTTCTAAGTGAATTGTAGTTGTGTGCCTTTGTTTGGGTTGTTTTCCACGTTCCCTCGGGGTGGCGTAATCATTACAAACGAGCCACTTGTTACATAGGTAAAAGGAGTCGCTCTGCTAACACAGGCTCTAGTGAGGGTACGCCAAGATTGTGCTACATCTGCTACTAGTAGCAGTGGATTGACCAGCTCGACTGGTTCTCGGAGATGATATTTCTGATGGATGGCACTCCTTGTGAGGTTCACGTTCATAGGGATCTATTGTCTGAAGCCAGAGGGCTGATTTATCACCCTTGGTTGGAACTTTGGAAACTGTGAGTCTGGCCCCTGAGCGGCACCAGCTCATAGATTCCAGTCTCTCAACCGAGGTTGTAGAGACCATGTTAAATGCTAGGAATGTCACTGAGACCCAGTAAACTACGCAAAGGCTACAGTCCTGGAGTACTTACAGGAACGTTTCTCAGGTTGGCTCCTTCCACAATTAGGATCTACATGGCCACCATTTCAGTCAGCCATACCCCGATTGATGGAGCCTCTGGGACGAACCATACCCTCAGTATGACGGGGTGAGTATACTCATTCCCACAGTGTGGAGCTCACACAATGTTGAGTTCCCTTTGAAAGGGAACATCTGGGTTGCGCATATTTGTCATATTGGGGTAGGCCTGTGAATTGCACCTGCGCTTCAGACAAAGAGAAGCTGATGACGTGCTTTACTGGTGCCGTTTTATAGTCACGCGATGTGTGAAATGCCACATCACCTGTCCACAGCAGGCCTATAAATAGGCATGATTTTGCACAGACTTCAGATACTTGTTGTGAACGAGTGTGCTTCCCACAGCGTGAAGCTCATGCAACGTCTCATTCCCTTCTCAGGGAACAGGGTTACATGAGTAACCCTTATGTTTTTCATAGTTATGCAGATGACACACAGCTTTTATATATCAGTGTCACTGGGTAATCAAGAGCCAATTAACAAACTGGTTGCATGCTTGAATGAAATATCTGACTGGATGTTACAGAACTTTCTATAGTTAAACCAAGATAAAATTGAGATATTATTATCATTTAAGGAAATTTGCAGAAGTTCATTGATTTTTATCCAAAGAAGAAAAACTCATCCATGCAGTTATTCCAAGTAGATTAGTTTTTTGATCTCTTTAATGGGCATCCCCCCAAAAATATCCAGTACACTTAATACAAAATGCAGCTGCTTGTCTTCTAACACAAAGATACCATATTATTCCTATAACATTCAGAATTGCTTTTAAAGTGCCCTCATTGGTTTTTAAAATTTTATGTGCATTGTGCCTGTGTATTTAGCAGAATGCCTGGTGGTTTACACTCCAAATCTTTTATAACATTAACAAATGCTGGATTCCTGTAGATTAATTTTAATAAGAAGCTTGGTGAAACTGCTTATAGTGCCCCTGCTTCCAGGATGTGGAACTCACTCAAAGCGTAGATCCATCAGGTACCTTCACTGTAACGAATCAAGTCTTGAGGCAGACACAAGTGCAGTTTAGAGTTTTATTAAGACTGTGTAATCCAGAGGGCAAGGCAAAAAATATAAACAAAGACAGGCAAAGGTCAGGCAGTCAAAGGGGCATAAAGCAGGCAAGGACAAGGATAAAAAGAAAGGGGTTTAAATACCAAACATAATCAAGGGGAAAACTCAGAACAGCTGAGGACAATGATAACACGTGAGATAGACATCCAATAATATCACAGGGGTGGAGACAAGACATAAATCATAACAAATACACGTGTGTCAGGTAAACAAAGGCTACGTCTGAACCCACATACTTACCTACTATGTAGTAGGTGAAAAGCAGTACGCCAGAGGGGTAATATGTCCCAATTCTATGTAGGCGAGAAACAGTAGGCAAGAAATACCTGGTTGGCGTACCGCTTCCGGCGAGATTTTGCAGTACGCTACGGAAGTCAAACAATCCCATAATGCAACGGGACTGGTTCTGACGAGCTCAGAAAAAAAATCGCAGAAGACAGTGTCTGCTCTTTGTAAGTATTAAACTTTGTTAAACAGGATTTTTGTGTTTATGTTTATGTCGAAGGTCACACTGCCATTGTCAATGTCAAATGCAAACCGGAAAGTGTGCCGTCGCACTTCGGGTTTCAGAGCACGATTCATGCTCTCCCGTTTTTCATGAGCTGAACTCCTAACATTCACTAAATATATTTAAAAAGCAGCTTCAACACATTTATTTTCCTTGGCTTTCAATTAGTCCTCTTGATTTTAGGCTTAATGATCTAATTTATGTCATTTTCTTTTTGAATACTTTTATATTTATTTCTTAATTACTTTTACATTTTAAATATTGTATTTGTATCTTTAATGTTGTGTTGCATTATTATTGTTTTAGATTTATTGTATCATTTTATTAAATCTTTTCTATTTTGAAGCACTTTGAGCTGCATTTTATATATGAAAGCTGCTATATAAATAAAGTTGTTATTATTATTATTAATAGTAGTAGTAGTAGTAGTAGCATTCATTAACATGTGTGTGTGTGTGTGTGTGTGTGTGTGTGTGTGTGTGGAGAACCATGCTGAGACCTTCAAGAATGTCACAGTGACCGTGACACAGAATTTGTTATTAATACCTTCTCATCATGACTCTCTGACCCTTTTACTTGACTCACCTATGTGACCTGTCTTGTAAAGCTGGTGACCGACTCCTATCATCTTTTCATGGCTGCAGTGAGTTATACTTTTGGAGCCATTGGAACTGTTTTATATTTATTTCTGGATTTAATTGATTATTTTTGATGAACTTGTTATTTGCAGATGATGCAACAGAAAGTCTCACATAGACCTTTCACACAGTCCATGTGTCTGTCTGCATCTCCCTGTGCTCTGAGTGAAAAAGGAAATTTTAGTTCTGTTATATAGTTCAACTTTCATCTAATTTAGTTCACTAGTCATCTGCTGAATTCTAACGGAGATGACAGTATAATGAAGAAACACCTACATAATCAAAACACTAAATGTCATGCCCAAAGGGTGTGCAAATTTTTGCATTTAGACCAGTCTGTCTGTTGGTCACTGTGATTTAGTTTATTCAAAGTTTATGTAAAGTAGGACAAAGGGACAGAGTGGTTTGCAGAAGCTTTTTTGCCTGAAAGACGACAAATAAGCTGCTGAGTTCATCACCAAATGGAAAAAAAGGTCTCTGAAGGTCACAGAGACAAAATAAAAACCTAACATTGATGGTTTACCTCCAGATTTAAGCTCTTTTCTAATACACTACTCCAATACTCGAGCTATTAACACTCACTAAGGAGAAATTTTCCTGTAAAAGCTGCAGTTTAGACGATAAAAGATTTATAATATTTCACATTAGGGTTGTTAATGTCAAAGTCACCAAAGTTAAAGTGATGCAGTATTTGTTATAAATACCTTCTCATCATGTCTCTCTGCTCCTTTTACTCACTTCATCTTGTCAGACCACTTGGACCTACCTTACTAACTTATCTTCAGGACTTCTCTGTCTGTGAGTTAGCTACTGTATGAACTGTTGCTCAGTACAGCGCTCACCTTCACAGACAAGTGGTGTAGCTTTGTAGTCTGTGATGGCCTGAATGCCTTGCCACATATGCCTTGTGTCCTTAGTGGTTAGGAAGTGACTGTGGATCCTTATTATGTAATTGTGCTTTGCCTCTCTGATAGCCTGGGACAGATTGGCCCTTGTGAGAGCTGCCTTGTCATCAGACCTGAAAACCGTTTCTTGGGTTTTCAGCAGCGAGCACACTTCAGCAGTCATCCACTGTTTCTGGTTTGTGCTTGTGGTGATGATCTTAAAGTAAGTCACATCATCCATGCACTTGCTTATGTACCCAGTCACTGATGCTCTGTATTCCTCCAATTCTGTGTTGTTGTGGTATGTAGCAGGCTCTCTCAACATATTCCAATTATTTGCTCAAAACAATCCTGAAGTGCTGAGATAGCTCCCTCAGACCAGGTTCTCACCTGTTTCAGAACCAGTTTGGCGTTTCAGAACTGGTCTGTGTGCTGGGATTAGCAAAACAGAGATATGGTCCCAGCAGCCAAGGTGGGGGCGGGGTGCAGTCTTGTAAGCACCATGAATGTTGGTGTAAACAATGTCTAAAGTGTTTTAGCTTTTCAGTTAAATTTTGTTGGTTGCTATGTCGCATTCTAGGTGGGAAAAGATTTAAAATTTTACCATATTATTCATTATTATAATATTATACATATTATATTAATCTTGGTTTAATTTTTTTGTACATTACAAAAATAGTCAATATCATGATACTGTGATAACCATGAACTTTTTATACTAACCATGAACTAGATTATAATAATAAAGAACATTTCAAACCATAACACCTCTATTTCATTTAATGAAATGACCCACAGTAAAGCCAGGTGAACCATTTCTGTTTATAATCAGCACCTCAACGTGTCTGATACAGGACAAAAACATCTGAAGGACATTTTCTCCTGTCAAAGTATCCATCCATCCATCCATTTTCTGTATTGTTTATCCTACACAGGGTCATGGGAGCCTATCCCAGGGGACTTGGGGCATGAGGTGGGGACACCCTGGACAGGGTTCCAACCCACTGCAGGGCACAATCACACACACTCACACACCATGGACAATTTAGAGATGCCAATCAGGCACAAGATGCTGCTTTCTGGTCTGAAGCCACAGAAGCCTACAGCTCATCCAGAGCAAACCTGTATACACAAACTGCAGATGGAAAACGACTTGAACCTCAACACCTCTGAACCTCTACACATGCAGCATGACTTCCACTCACTCACTGACCTCAGACAGTTTAACACTACCTGCCTTCCCTCAACAGTGGACCCGTATCAGTTTGCCAACCACTCCAACAGAGGATGCCATCACCAAGGCACTGCACTCTGCTCTGACCCACCTGGACAACAGCAACTCCTACAGTAGGATGTTATTTATCAACTTAAGTTCAATCTTTAACACTATCCTTTAACCCTTCCATGCTGATCTCCAAGCTTACCAACCTTGGCATCAGCATCCCCTCTGTAATTGGACCCTGTACTTCCTTACTCCCGTCAGTTAATAACAAGAATCTTAAGCCATCATGGGCACAGACTCACCTAAACTGGACCAGTCAAAGTTTGGGGAGGGGGAGGCTGGGGGTGCAGGAGGAAATAAAAATAAATATTCGCCTGGTCTTTTTCCAGTCTTAGACTGTTCAGTTTCGATGAGCCTGTGCCCATTGTCATGAGGGAGTTCAGGAGGCGGATACAAAGGCAGAACTTTGTATTGAAGACAAGGAACAGATTTGGGAAACAGGCTCAGGAAAACAAACATGAGGAATAAACACACAAGGTATCGGACTATCAGAAACTTAGTAAAACTAGGAAAGAAACCTTAAGAAAACACTAAATAAAAACAAATCGTGCATAAACTGAACAATAACAAAAATGAGCACTCCAAACCCCAAACATAGCCTGACTTGATGCAATGCTCCATAAACGCCGGAGAAAAACCAGGAAACTTAAATAGGATCACTAATCAATCAGGAAAATGATACAGATGGGAATGGTTAAAACACTAAAAAGAGGAAGACAACAGAAGGTCTGCAACGGCAATCAGGGTGCCCTCTCGTGGCCAACGATGGAATTGTCACTGGGGGTCATGGGAATTATAGCCTCAGATTCCTGTTCTTGGTTGACAGGAATCTGAATGTGACAGTGTGTGTCAGAATGTGAGGAATGTGACAGACCACATGAGCAATGTGACAGAGTTCTGCTGTTGTAGCTGATCCACCACAAGGTTTGACATGTTGTGCATTCAGATACTGCAGAACGTCTCTGAAATTCTGAGATCGGTAAAAGGTACAACACCAATAGTTTACGTTCTTCACATTTCAGGTACAGTATGTTTTTCAGTAGTCTCACATTTCAGTTATTCAATTATTACCTCACACGTAATAAGGAGAACTTCATATTCATGTCAAAATAGCATAAAAATCGTTTTAGTTCCTGGTGTGCAATGTCTTCTCTGGTTCACCTCTTCTGAACTAATTTAGAGGTTTCTCACCAGTGAGGTGAATACTAATGCAATCACATATTTTGATGCTTTTTTGTTTGTAAATAATTTTTCAAACTATATTGATTTTTCTCCCTACTTATATATAATGGGATAATTATTGTAGATTCTCGGCTGTAAGAACTCCGCGGTGAAACACGTCCTGTCTTTCCGGAGACAGGTTTATATGTTTATCAACAACCGAGAACAAGCACTGGATATCAAATTCAAGTGTAAAGTCGGTGACAGCAGCTACACTGTCTTCGCCACCATCGAACGCCTGAGATACTTCGGGTGTGGGGAGATCGGACATAAACGGCAGCCGGGGAGCTCCGGGGGAGACACGGCCGGGGTACAGCAGCAGCAGCGCGGAGACAGCCAGCAGGGGGACACCGGAGAATAGGAGCCTGGGGCAGAGAGGGGTAACGACACACCGAGGTCACAGCAGGAAGAGGTCAGTGACGAACACAACACCACTGAAATAATCACAGCACCCAGTGACAGCACTGACACCCGCGTCCATGATAGTAATGAAACCAACACTGCAGACAGCGTCCATAACAAACCCTACACCGCTATCGCTGTCGGAGACGGTGACTCTGCACGACAGCAACAGGAGAACCCACAGGACAAGAACACCGAGAACAATAAGGGTGAATTGGAAACAACAAGGGGGGTCGAACGGCCAGAACAATTTTACACAACAGAACAGCTAGACTGGTTCTTGGAGCAGACTTTAGGACAAAGTGGGGTCGTACTGAAAAACTACTTCCCAGACAGAGAAAAATTCATAAAATCGGTTAAGCACACAACAACCGGTGAGAATCTGAACGTGCTGTCACCAAAGAGACGTTTCAGACTGAGGATGTGGGCAGCGGACGCGAGGAGAGAGGAGGAGAGTGAAGCAGGATCGGGTAACCCGCCTACTTCCACTCTCACAAAGAGCCGTAACATAAAGACTTCCTGCACATTAAATGACCACAGTGGACTTCTAGTGAATTTGAGGGTGTGGGTGGGTGGGTGTGTGTGGGGGGGGGGGGGGGGGGGGGGGGGCGAGGGGGTTCTTTCATAAGGAACAGACACAGACATGGGTCGACCTGTAAGCATTTCATGCGGTGTTAGATACATATTGCTGTTAGTCTGCATGCGAAAGGTCATTAGTGCAGGAGGTAGAGCATCCACCGAAATATGTTTAGTATCAGCACAAATTCTGTTAACTTGAGATGGTATGCCAGATCTAGGACCTATCCCTGGTTGAGGAAAAAAAAAATTTTTTGAGCACAAATATCACACTCAGATTATCCTCCACCGTTGCCTGTAAGTACAGAGACATTCCTCTACCTTCCCCCTCGCACACTGGTTAAAATCATGGGCATCTGTAATACATACAGTGCAAAGTGCAGAAGGTACGATTAGAATTCAATTAACTATTTGTTCGGTATGTTAAAGTGGCGTTCCAACTTATTCTAAAACCTCACTGCATTCGCACAACTCCAAACCGATTACACAATCCGTGGGCATAAACGTCAGTATTTATCTATATATTTATATATTAGCAATTCTACCCTTAACCAGGCTGCACTCTGTAGTGATAGCTTTTAATTCAGCCAATTGTGCAGATCAGGGTACTCATAATGTTTGTGAAATTTCAGACCCGAAACTTTTAAGCTCGAGGAAATATGAATTTCGGCTGGGCAATCGTGAGTGTTCTCAGTGACTGGCTCCACAGAATTAATTAGGCACTACAACACTACAGTTGGTGTGTTAGGCACACTAATAGGTTTAAGAATTTCATTTTGGGTGGCACATAGATTAACCCCATAATCCCCATATCCTGTTCTTTCAAAATAGAAATGACTTGGTGTGATGAGTGTAAGATTGATGTGCGAGAGAGCAGTTTTCCCAGTGATTTGCACTAAGAGAGCATCTCCAGCCGCGGCACGCACCGTGCTGGCAATCCTTGTGCCACCGAATCCAATGTTTTCGATACATAAACTACAGCCCTGCAAGCGCCCCACTCTCCTGAGCCGGGACCCCCCAGCGGCGCCCCCCGCCACATATAAGACAAAGTCTTTGTAGACGTTTGCCAGCCATAGTACAGGTGCAGAGCATAAGTCCATTCAATGTCAGGCTGGTCCAAAGAACACCCAGATCTCAGGATGTTGTCATGTAGAGAGCGATCAGTGATCAGTGATCCACTGCAGACCATACTTGATAACGTCCAGGAACTTTATTGTGCTTTATGGGGCGGAGGATGACCCCAATCATGTCCTGTCGGCCTTGGGAACGTGCAAGGGAGTCTATGATCACAGAGGAGTACACCGCAGGGGAGCCCACAGCCCCCGAAGGAGACGCTCCCAGGTGTACTACTGATCTAGGAATGTTAAGGGGAGTAACGGCCTTGAGCTCTCACATGCAGTCATTTGGACAAAGTGCTGATCAATAATATCATGTGGAATGGAATGGGTTACAGCTGGGACATCTTATATATATATTATATATATATATATATATATATATATATATATATATATATATATATATATATATATATATATATATATATTGTGAGGAATTAGCCCGGGGAAGGGCGGCGTACAGACCCACAGGAGACAGAAGGATGTTTGCAAGCGGTGGTTTATTGTGGCTAGGGTGAGGTGAATGGGTTATAAGTGGATGAGTGCGGGGTTTTGTGGAGGCGTGACGGCCGGCGGAGTCTACTCGTGGCGGAGGCGGGATTCCCGAGGCGGGGCGGGGGTTTTCCCGGGCGAGAGAGGGAGGGAGAGAGAGAG
Source organism: Ictalurus punctatus (assembly GCF_001660625.3). Taxonomy (NCBI): domain Eukaryota; kingdom Metazoa; phylum Chordata; class Actinopteri; order Siluriformes; family Ictaluridae; genus Ictalurus; species Ictalurus punctatus. The sequence continues at coordinate 1,848,460 of NC_030439.2, read as the reverse complement.
AGAGAGAGAGAGAGAGAGAGAGAGAGATTAGCGTGGGGCGTGAGGCGTGAGGTTATCGTCGTGATCGGAGATTGCGAATCGCTGCAAACACGCACGGAGTCCGTCTTGACGCTACGATATTCTCTTCCTCTTCCCGGCCGGAAGCACGCCCTTTTATCCTCCTCCGCCGTCGCCTGAGTGGTGGGACTTCCCCGTTGGATCCGCCAATCGCTGGCCGGAGTCGCGTCAGTCCCGCCCTGCCGCAGCGGTCCTTCCGGCTGGCGGAATGTTCGGCAGGAAGCTGCCCACGTCATGCCGGTGCGGCAGTTGGAGAAGGAGCGTTTTCCCTCTTGTGTGCGCCGGATCTCTGCCCGTCGCGACAGTACCCCCCCTCAGCTCCGAGCCTACTGCCGCTCGGTGGTGGGCCCAGAGGGCGTCTCGTCGTGAGAGCCCATCCAGCTCCTCGATGGCCCATTTTATTGCTAGTGCCTCCCGCTCGACCGCCGCATACTTCCTCTCGGCCGGGGACAGCTTCCGGCTGATGTAGAGGACTGGGTGTTCTTCCCCGTCGAAGATCTGGGAGAGGACGGCGCCCAGCCCGGTCTCGGAAGCATCAGTATGTACAGTGAACGGGAGGTCAAAGTCCGGGTTGCGGAGTATCGGCGCGCTGGTGAGGGCCTCTTTTAGGGCCTGGAAGGCCCTTTCTGCATCGGCTGTCCACCTCACCTGGTCTGGCTGGCCCTTCTTTGTAAGGTCTGAGAGGGGAGAGGCTACAGCAGAAAAGTTAGGTACGAACCTGCGGTAGTAGCCCGCCAATCCCAAGAAGGCACGTACCTGTTTTTTCGATGTCGGACGTGGGTAGTCCTTCACAGCCTCGATCTTTTTTTGTTGGGGCTTCAGCATTCCCCGTCCCAGGTACTAGGCTTCCGTCAGCCCTAGGTGGCATTTCTTTGGGTTCGCCATCAGGCCGGCCTCCCGGAGGGCTTTCAGGACCTCCCTGAGGTGGAACAGGTGGTCAGCCCAGGTGGAGGAGTGTATGACCACGTCGTCCAGGTAGGCCGCGGCAAACTGTCGGTGGGGTCGCAGGAGGATGTCCATTAGCCGCTGGAACGTGGCGGGCGCCCCGTGCAGCCCAAAGGGGAGAACCCGGTACTGCCAGTGGCCAGTGGCCGTGCTAAAGGCTGTCTTGGGCCTTGCCTCCGGTGCGAGCGCCACTTGCCAATAGCCTTTGGTGAGGTCCAGGGTCGATATGAATCGGGCTCTCCCCAGCCTCTCGATCAGGTCGTCCACTCTGGGGAGGGGGTAGCTGTCAAACTCCGACACCTGGTTCAGCCTCCGGAAGTCATTGCATAGCCTCATGCTTCCATCCGGCTTCGGCACGACGACGATGGGGCTGGACCAGGGGCTGCTGGACTCCTGGATGATGTGGTCCCGCAGCATGCGACTGACTTCCTCCTCGATGGCCTGGCGCCGGGCCTCGGGGACACGGTATGGCCTTTGTCTCACCACTACACTGGGAGGAGTCTTGATTTCATGCTGGACCAGCTGAGTCATTCCCGGGGAAGCCGAAAACACATCTGCAAACTGGTCAATCAGCTCGGTAAGCTCCGACCAAGGTACCCTTGCCCCGGTCCGAGTCCTGAGCTGCAAACGCCGACACCACCGGGGTTGGTTCCACCCACTTTTTCAGCAGGTTTACATGGTATAGCTTCTCGTTCTTCGGCTTACCGGGCTGCTGTAGGCGGTAGTTGACTGGGCCCACGCGCTCGAGGACAGTGTATGGACCTTGCCACCGGGCGAGGAACTTGCAGGTGCTGCTGGGCACTAACAGGAGGACCCGGTCCCCCGGCTGGAATTCCCGGGGCTGTGCGGGGCGGTTGTATACCTTCTTCTGCTCCTCCTGCGCCGCCAGCATGTGCTCCCGGACGATGGGGCCCACCCTGTCAATCCTTGCTTGCATGTCCTGCACGTACTCGACGACGGAGCGGAAGGGGGATGGTTGCTCCTCCCAGGCTTCGCGGGCTACATCCAACAATCCCCGTGGCCGCCGCCCGAACAGGAGCTCGAAGGGCGTGAAGCCCGTGGACGCCTGGGGGCACTCCCGAACAGCGAAGAGTACGTAGGGGAGGAGGAGGTCCCAGTTCCTCCCCTCCTCGTCCACCACCCGGCGCAGCATCCGCTTGAGGGTCTGATTGAACCTCTCAACAAGCCCGTCGGTTTGGGGGTGGTAGACGGACGTCCGGAGGTGCTTCACCTGTAATATACGACACAAATCCGCCATTAGCTTCGAGACAAAAGGCGTACCTTGGTCGGTCAACACGTCCTTGGGGATCCCCACTCGACTGAAGAGGAGTACCAGCTCCCTGGCGATGTTTTTTGCGAGGTGGCCTTGCGGAGCGGCACCGCCTCAGGGTACCGAGTGGCGTAGTCGACCAGGACCAGGATGTATTCATGGCCCCGGGCAGACTTGGGTAGGGGCCCCACGAGATCCATGCCCACTTGCTCAAACGGGACGCCGATGATGGGCAGGGGTATCAGGGGCGCCGGCGGGGGCCTCCGCGGGGCTGTGCGTTGGCACTGCGGGCACTGTTGGCAAAAGGCCCGGACCTCCGCGTCCATCCCGGGCCACACGAAGCGGTCCCGCAGTTTCTCCAGGGTATTTCGGGCCCCCAGGTGGCCGCCGAGGGGATGGGTGTGGGCTAGGTGTAATAAGACGGCTGTCTTGGCTCGGGGCACCACCAGTAGGTCCACCTGCTCCCCGCGGCGGCAGGCCCGTTGGTACAGGAGCCCCCCTCGGACGAGGAAGTACGATGTGGGGAGCCTCAGGTCTGGGCTCTGGTCGACCCCCTCTATCACCCGTACCTGGGCCCAGCAGTGCTTCAGCCAGTCGTCCTCCTTCTGCTCCTGGCCAAACTTCCCCTCCCGGTTTACCTGGGGAAAGACAGATGACAGAGGGTTAGTAGTTTGGGGGGTCTTACCTTCTGAGGTGGCCTCTCCGTCGTCCTGGGCCAGGTAGGCCGGCCAGGTTGGGATCCCCTTCCCCCGCCGCCGCGGTCTCCGGGGCTCGGCTCTCGGTACCACCCGGAATCCTGGCCAGTCTCGTCCCAGGAGGAGGGGCACGGGGAGTTCGGGGATGATTCCGACCTGGAGGGGCCAGGTGCCGGCTTCGCTCCGGATCTGGACCTCAGCTGAGGGGACCTCCCGGGTGTCCCCATGGACGCATGTCACGGTAAGCGTCCCGCTTGGGCGGCGCCCCTCAGGCAGGATGGAGGGTTGGGCAAGGGTCACCGTGCTCCCGGTGTCCAGTAGGGCGGTTACCAGTCTCCCTTCGACCCACACCGTCACGGAGGGCGCCTCCGGCGGTTGCTACTGATGGAGGGCGCAGCCTGCCAGCCATGGTTTTGTAAGCAGCCGGGCGGCTTCCCTCTCCGGCTCTGTAGGCATGGGCTCGTCTCGGGGGTGTTCACCAGTGGGCGCCCTCTGGGGGTTCCTCCAGATGCGGGGCCGGGTCTGGCGGTCGGACCGGGGGCCCTGGGCACCGAGGGGCCGATCGAGGTGCTGTTGCTCCCCGGAGTCGAGCTCCAGGGTGGCCAAGGTTCGCTCCAGGGCAGTCAGGAGTTCCTGGGGCATAGTTGGGGCGTGGGCCCCCACGGCCTGTCTCTCTGCCCGGGGTAGCGCTCTCAGGAAACGGTCGACCGCCACCTTCTCCGCCACCTCCGAGGCGGTATGCCGATCCGGTCGGAGCCATCGTTTGGTGATCCGGATGAGGGCGTTCATCTGGCAACGTGGTCGGGCACCTGATCGATAAACCCAATGATGGAATTCAGTAGCTGCCTGGCCAGGGGTTCGGCCACACCACGCCAGGACTCCCTCCTTCATCGCCAGGTAGTCCGTGGCCTCCTCCAGCTCGAGGGCATAGTAGGCTGTTCGGGCCTCTCCCGTGAGCAGGGGACCAAGGGCACGGGGCCAGTCGTCACAGTCCCACCCCTCCCGGCGGGCAATACTCTCGAAGGTCTCGAAGTATGCCTCGAGGTCCTCTTCGGGGCCAAGGGGGGGGTAGTAGGCGGCGGATCTCGCTGGTTGCGTCGGGGAGAGGCATGGAGGCGGCGGGGGTCTCAGTCCTCATGGCGATCAGTGTCTGTGTGGCGACCTGAAGGCTCTCGGCGAGCTGCTGTGTCACGGCGTGCTGCTGGAGGCTGGTCTCCAGCAGGTGTTGCAGGGTGTGGTCCATTTTGTGGGGTTCCTTTTTTTTTTTTTTTTTTTTTTTTTTATTAATTTTTTTTTTTTGTGTGGTAGGCGGGTCTGTACTATACCTGCATCCTCCACCAGTTGTGAGGAATTAGCCCGGGGAAGGGCGGCGTACAGACCCACAGGAGACAGAAGGATGTTTGCAAGCGGTGGTTTATTGTGGCTAGGGTGAGGTGAATGGGTTATAAGTGGATGAGTGCGGGGTTTTGTGGAGGCGTGACGGCCGGCGGAGTCTACTCGTGGCGGAGGCGGGATTCCCGAGGCGGGGCGGGGGTTTTCCCGGGCCGGCATCCTCCGTGTGTGCGACTCTCACTATCCGGCGGTCTCGTCCGCGCTTGTGCCTCCTGGAGAGAGGGAGGGAGAGAGAGAGAGAGAGAGAGAGAGAGATTAGCGTGGGGCGTGAGGTTACCGTCGTGATCGGAGATTGCGAATCGCTGCAAACACGCACGGAGTCCGTCTTGACGCTACGATATTCTCTTCCTCTTCCCGGCCGGAAGCACGCCCTTTTATCCTCCTCCGCCGTCGCCTGAGTGGTGGGACTTCCCCGTTGGATCCGCCAATTGCTGGCCGGAGTCGCGTCAATCCCGCCCTGCCGCGGCGGTCCTTCCGGCTGGCGGAATGTTCGGCAGGAAGCTGCCCACGTCATGCCGGTGCGGCAGTTGGAGAAGGAGCGTTTTCCCTCTTGTGTGCGACGGATCTCTGCCCGTCGCGACAATATATATATATATATATATATATATATATATATATATATATATATATATATATATATATATATATTTATTTATTTTTTTTCTATATACAACATACTATAAATAATGGAGCTACTGGGATGACTAGTTAGTTGACTGTGTAACCTTTGTGTAAAATGCCATCCTCTTCCAGCCTTAAGCATTGGTTACTGGGTGGGTGGGTTGTATTGCAGAACTTATCGCAGTTGTTATCACAGCTTGCTGTAATAATGCTAGACTCAGTGGGCATGTTCCTTCATCCTTTTCTGAGGATGGAGGATATTGTTTACAGGACCCAGGATGAAAAAAGTGCCTTAACATAAAGACTTCCTGCACATTAAATGACCACAGTGGACTTCTAGTGAATTTGAGGGTGTGTGGGGGGGGTGGGGGGGGGCTGAGGGGGATCTTTCCTTCTTCTTTCTTCTTCTTCACTTTTTTTTTCTTTTCTTAAATGGAAATATTATTTTAAAAATGTAAATATGTAATTATTTCAAAAAATTGGATAAAAAAAAGTCTATCTCTCTCTCTTTCTCTCTCTCTCTCTCTCTCCCTCTCTCTCAGGATTGTGGGTAGCGGGCGAGAGTACAGGTGGTTAGAGCACGTCTGAGTGTTTGTAGTGCTTTTTCAAATACTTTCTTTTCTGTTTTCTTATTTAGCTTTTTCTTCTAAAGTAAGAGTTTTAGTGAAGTTAACAGCGTGTGAGCGACTATTGTCGGCAGAACTCACTCCGAAATGGAGTTAAATGGAGATTTCTCTCGTCTGACCCTGAGACATGGGTGTAAATGCACTCCGGATGATTCCATTCCAGTTGAAGAAGTTCTCACCGCTTTCAGTGATCAGGTTGGTGGTTTAAACATCAGATCAGCTTCTCGGATGAACAAAGCAGTGGTGGTTTTTCCTGCCGAAGTTGAAATGGTTGATGCGCTAATTGAACAGGGGCTAATGATAAACAACGAGTATGTTCGTGTGTTTCCGCTCTCCGGTGTCTCCAATAAAATCGTGCTGTCTAACGTGCCTCCTTTTATTAAAAATAAAACTTTAAAAGTGTGCTCGAGCGCTACGGAAAGTTAACAGCACCGATCAAAATGATTCTGTTGGGTTTAAAAAACCCGGACATTAAACACGTCATGTCTTTCCGCCGTTTCACCTACATGATCCTAAACACGCAACACGAGCCGCTCTCTCTGTTAAACTAACACTGGAGAATAAAGACTACACCATCTTCATCAGCTCCGAACAGATGAGATGTTTCGTGTGTGGTGAACACGGCCATATCAGACAGACGTGTCCGAGCAGACAGGAGAGCAGAACCGTTTTTTAAAACCGTTTTTTAAAATCTTTTGGATAAAGCCATCTCAGATATCCCTCAAGAAAGGATCATCGTTCTAGCTGGAGATTTCAACTGCACTTTGAATCAGAGTGTAGATCGGAATCATGGTGAACCTCATCCTCGCTCAGCAGAGGCACTTAGAACCGTGGTACAAAACCATAATCTAGTAGACGTGTGGAGAGAAACTCTACCCACAGACAGGCAGTACACCTGGTTAAAATCAACTCCCGGAAAGATTCTTACAGCAAGACTCGATAGACTTTATACTCAAAAATTCAACAGAGGCAAATTTTATAACTGTTATATCCATCCCACTCATCTTTCTGATCATCATTACATTTCTGTTGCTGTCACTACCACACTGAGCACTTCCTGTCAACATCACTGGCACTTTAACAACAGGTTATTACAGGATCATCACTTCATTCATGCTTTCACACTTTTCTGGAAGTCCTGGAGAGAGAGAAAGGTTCAGTATGCATCAGTAAACCAGTGGTGGGACATCGGTAAAGTTCAGGTTCAGATCTTCTGCCAACAATACGCGGAAAATAGCACCAGAGAAATCAAGGAAAAGATCAACTTTCTTGAAAAGGAAATACTGAAACTGAGCAGCTCAATAAGCGAAGAAGAAGAAACAAGAACAAAAGCAACGCTGGAGAAGAACAAAATCCTTCTGAAAAACTTGTATGAAGAGAGAGACCAAGGTGCCATGGTGCGGGCTAAGTTTACACAATACAATAAAATGAACTCTTCTACATCTTTCTTCTTCGCGCTGGAGAAAAAAAACAGAGAAAAGAAGTCCATCAGCCACCTGAAACTGCCCAACGGGCAGGAAACTACCGACAAAGATGACATCACTTCACAAGCGTTATCTTTTTACGAGAAACTGTACAACAGCCAGCCATGTGATCCTGAAGCAATCAAAGAACTCCTGAGTGGACTACCATAGCTGAGTGAGTGTGAGAGGAATGAACTCGAGGAATCACTCTCGCTTGAGGAGCTCAGCACGGCCGCTCACCAGCTGACAAACGGAAAGTCACCGGGGCTGGATGGATTGACCTCCGAATTCTATAAAACATTCTGGCTTTTGATTGGCCCAGACCTGCACTTTGTCATACTCAGATGTATGGAATCAAAAGTCTTACCCCTCAGCTGTAGGAGAGCGGTAATTACTCTGCTACCCAAAAAAGGAGACCTTGGCAGCTTAAAGAACTGGCGTCCTGTCTCTCTCCTTGGGACAGACTATAAAATCTTTTCGAAGGCATTAACGAACCGCCTTAAAAGATTTTTGGCCACAATAGTACATGAAGACCAGTCATACTGCATCCCAGAACGCTCAATCTTCAACAACCTTTTCCTGGTGCGAGACCTGTTACACCTCACAGAGCTATATAAGGCAGAGATGGGACTAGTGTCACTAGACCAGGAGAAGGCTGACAGAGTAGATCATGGCTATCTCTAAGACCCTAACAGCTTTTGGCATTGGTGGACGCTTCATCTCGTGGATTAGGCTGCTGTGCACTGATGTATACAGCATGCTGAAAATAAATGGAACACTAACGAGAACGTTTCCCGTGCACAGAGGTGTTCCACAAGGCTGTAGCCTGTCCGGTCTGCTGTACACTCTCTCCATCGAGCCCCTGCTAAGACGCCTGCGAGAAAACCTGCAAGGGTTCTCAGTGTTAAGCCCTGATCTATCTGATGTGACCACGATCAAACTCACAGCATACGCTGATGATGTGACGGTGGTAATCAGATCTGAGGATGACATCGGTCATATGGTTTCTAGCCTCGATGTCTTTCAGAGAGCATCATTTGCATGCGTAAACTGGAACAAAACTGATGCCTTGCTCCTAGGCCAATGGCAGGAGGAGAATATACCTCCCCTCCCACAGGACTGTTCATGGAGCAAGGAGGGAGTGAGAATACTTGGGATCTTCTTTGGCACAGATCGATATATGCAGAAGAACTGGGATGGATTGCCCAGTAGGGTTACTGAAAAGCTAAATAGATGGAGATGGATTCAATCACAGCTGTCCTATAGGGGCAGAGACCTAGTGATGAACAGCTTGGCCGCCTCGATGCTATGGCACCGTCTGACGGTATTAGATCCTCCTCAAGAACTTCTACACCAACTTCAGAAGTGCTTTGTGGACTTCGTCTGGAGCGGTCACCATTGGATACCATCCGGCGCACTGAGTTTACCGGTGTGTGAGGGAGGGCAAAGTCTGATCCATCTCCAGTCCAAGGTGAAGGCCCTGAGACTACAAACTGCCCAGAAACTGTTGTACTGTCCAAGCACTGTGCCATGGGTTAGTTTTGGGCTCGCAGTACTGAGGTTTGAGGGAAGAATGGGACTCGACAGACAGATGTTCTTAATGTTCAATAGTGGCACAAAGGCTGTGCCTGTCAGGCACTATTATGGAACAGTTTTTAAAATCTGGGCTCAGCTTAGAACGCAACGGAAAGATCATTACGGTCTGGACGAACCACTTTTTTATAACACCTGGTTTCCTGAACAAACTGAGTCCAGAAGCGAGATCACTGCCTTCATCTCAGCAGGAGTAGCCAAGGCGGGAGATCTTATTGACCAGGATAAGCGAGAGTGGATACAAGTACACCAACTTTCCAGAGAGATCGGAGGCAGGTCAGAGAGGATCGTGGGGAATGTGGTAAGGACTTTGAAGGCTTTGTTCCCCACACCCCTACTGACGTTCATAAACAACTACATGACCGGAGATCCTGATCAAACGTCCTTTCCAGAGTTGTACATAACTCCCAGCGAAGCTCCAGACGACGATGGTGCAGGCCAACTTCTCTCCTACACAAGACTTAGAAACATCCCCTTTTCAACGATAACAAAAGACCAATTGTACAACTTCTGTATAAAAAACGAACTTTCGAGAGAGCTCAAAGGACGGACAGACACAAAGTGGAGAACACACCTATCCACTCCTCCGTCTCAGTCCCCAACGTGGAGAACGTGTAGACTGATCAACTTTCTAGTTGGACAGGTGAAAGTAGCCATCTGGAAATCCTATAGACTGAAAGCGGAAGGAAGAGAAATCAACACCGTGAACTGATTCAGAGCTCTAATAGAGTCACGGATTCAACTCGAACATCAATTCCATAGAATGAATGACAATGTGGAAATGTTCGAAAAGACATGGTGCGCAAACATGGGTTTGTTTCTTTAAGGGACGATGGTGGAATTGTTCTTTACCGTGATTGTCTTTATTCATTTAACCATTCTTCACCTCCAGGTTTAAACGCGTAGATCCTCTTTCCTTTTTTCCTTCTGAATGAGTGATACTTTCTGTTTCCCCTAAACAACCGGTAAATAGAGTTTAAAAGTCAAAGTCTCTCTCTCTCTCTCTCTCTCTCTCTCTCTCTCTCTCTCTCTCTCTCTCTCTAGCTCTCTCTCTCTCTAGCTCTCGCTCTCTATCTCTCTCTCTCTCGCTCTCTCTCTCTCGCTCTCTCTCTCTCTCTCTCTCTAGCTCTCTCTCTCTCGCTCTCTCTCTCTCTCTCTCTCTCTCTAGCTCTCTAGCTCTCTCTCTCTAGCTCTCTCTCTCTCTAGCTCTCTCTCTCTCTCTCTATCTAGCTCTCTGTATCTAGCTAGCTCTCTCTAGCTCTCTCTCTCTCTAGTGCTCTCTCTCCATCTATCTAGCTCTCTCTCTCTCCATCTATCTAGCTCACTCTCTCTCTCCATCTATCTAGCTCTCTCTCTCTCCCTCTATCTAGCTCTCTCTCTCTCTCCAACTAGCTCTCTCTCTCTCCATCTATCCAGCTCTCTCTCTCTCTAGCGCTCTCTATCTAGCTCTCTCTCCCTCTATCTAGCTCTCCCTCTATCTAGCTCTCTCTCTCTCTAGCGCTCTCTATCTAGCTCTCTCTCTCCATCTAGCTCTCTCTCCATCTATCTAGTGCTCTCTCTCTCTCTATCTAGCTCTCCCTCCATCTATCTCTCTCTCTCCATTTATCTAGCTCTCGCTCTCTACATCTATCTAGCTCTCTCTCTCTCTCCATCTAGCAGTCTCTATCTTGCTCTCCCTCTCTCCATCTATCTAGCTCTCTCTCCATCTATCTAGCTCTCTCTCTCTCTCTCAAGCGCTCTCTCTCTATCTAGCGCTCTCTCTCTCTCTATCTAGCACTCTCTCTCTCTGTGTCTAGCTCTCTATCTTGCTCTCCCTCTCTATCTAGCTCTCTCTCTCCATCTATCTAGCTCTCTCTCCATCTATCTTGCTTTCTCTCTCTCTATCTAGCTCTCTCTCTCTCTATCTAGCTCTCTCTCTCTCCATCTATCTAGCTCTCTCTCTCTCCATCTATCTAGCTCTCTCTCTCTCTCTCTCTCTCCATCTATCTAGTGCTCTCTCTCTCTCTCCATCTATCTAGCGCTCTCTCTCTCTCTCTCTCCTTCTAGCGCTCTCTCTCTCCATCTATCTAGCTCTCTCTCTCTCTCTCTCTCTCTCCATCTATCTAGTGCTCTCTCTCTCTCTCCATCTATCTAGCGCTCTCTCTCTCTCTCTCTCTCTCTCCTTCTAGCGCTCTCTCTCTCCATCTAGCGCTCTTTCTATCTTGCTCTCCCTCTCTATCTAGCTCTCTCTCTCTCCATCTATCTTGCTTTCTCTCTCTCTCTATCTAGCTAGCTCTCTCTATCTAGTTCTCCCTCTCTCTCTCTCTAGCTCTCCCTCTCTCTAGCTCTCCCTCTCTCTAGCTCTCTCTCTCTGTCTAGCTCTCTCTCTCTAGCTCTCTCTCTATCTAGCTCACTGTCTATCTAGCTCTCTCTCTCTCTATCTAGCTCTCTCTCTCCATCTCTATCTAGCTCTCTATCTAGCTCTCTCTCTCCATCTCTATCTAGCTCTCTATCTAGCTCTCTCTCTATCTATCTAGCTCTCTCTCTCCATCTATCTAGCTCACTCTCTCTCTCCATCTCTCTCTCTCCATCTCTCTCTCTCCATCTAGCTCTCTCTCTATCTAGCTCTCTCGCTCCATCTATCTAACTCTCTATCGATCTAGGTCTCTCTCTCTATCTAGCTCTCCCTCTGTCCATGTATGTAGCTCTCTCTCTCTAGCTCTTTCTCTCTCCATCTATCTAGCTCTCTCTATCTATCTAGCTCTCTCTCTATCTATCTAGCTCTCTCCATCTATCTTGCTCTCTCTCTATCTAGCTTTCTCTATCTATCTAGCTCTCTCTCTCTATCTATCTCTCTATCTAGTTCTCTGTCCATCTATCTCTCTATCTAGCTCTCTCTCTATCTATCTAGCTCTCTCTCTCTCTATCTAGCGCTTTCGCTCTCTCTCCATCTATCTAGTGCTCTCTCTCTCTCTCCATCTATCTAGTGCTCTCTCTCTCTCTCTCCATCTATCTAGTGCTCTCTCTCTCTCCATCTATCTAGCGCTCTCTCTCTCTCTCTCTCTCCATCTATCTAGCGCTCTCTCCCTCTCTCTCTCTATCTAGCACTCTCTCTCCATCTATCTATCTATTTATCTCTCTCTCTCTCTCTATCTAGTGCTCTCTCTCTCTGTCTAGCTCTCTAGCTCTCTCTCTCCATCTATCTAGCGCTCTCTCTCTAGCTCTCTCTCTCTCTAGCTCTCTCTCTCTATCTAGCTCTCTCTCTATCTATCTAGCTCTCTCTCTCCATCTGTCTAGCTCTCTCTCCCTCTCTCTCTCTATCTAGCACTCTCTCTCCATCTATCTATCTATTTATCTCTCTCTCTCTATCTATCTATCTAGCGCTCTCTCTCTCTGTCTAGCTCTCTCTCTCCATCTATCTAGCTCTCTCTCTCTCTAGCTCTCTCTCTCTAGCTCTCTCTCTCTCTAGCTCTCTCTCTATCTAGCTCACTGTCTATCTAGCTCTCTCTCTCTCTATCTAGCTCTCTATCTAGCTCTCTCTCTATCTATCTAGCTCTCTCTCTCCATCTATCTAGCTCACTCTCTCTCTCTCCATCTCTCTCTCTCCATCTCTCTCTCTCCATCTAGCTCTCTCTCTATCTAGCTCTCTCGCTCCATCTATCTAACTCTCTATCGATCTAGCTCTCCCTCTCTCTATCTAGCTCTCCCTCTGTCCATGTATCTAGGTCTCTCTCCCTCTATCTAGCTCTCTCTCTCTAGCTCTTTCTCTCTCCATCTATCTAGCTCTCTCTATCTATCTAGCTCTCTCTCTATCTATCTAGCTCTCTCTATCTATCTATCTCTCTATCTAGTTCTCTCTCTATCTAGCTCTCTCTCTCTCCATTTATCTAGCTCTCTCCATCTATCTAGCTCTCTCCATCTATCTTGCTCTCTCTCTATCTAGCTCTCTCTCTCTATCTAGCTCTCTCTCTCCATCTATCTAGCTCTCTCTCCATCTATCTAGCTCTCTCTCTCCATCTATCTAGCTCTCTCTCCATCTATCTAGCTCTCTCTCTCTATCTATCTATCTAGCTCTCTCTCTATCTAGCTCTCTCTATCTATCTAGCTCTCTCCATCTATCTAGCTCTCTCTCTCCCTCTATCTAGCTCTCTCTCTCTATCTAGCTCTCTCTCTCTCTATCTAGCTCTCTGTCCATCTATCTAGCTCTCTCTCTATCTAGCTCTCTCTCTCTCTATCTAGCTCTCTCTCTCTATCTATCTATCTAGCTCTCTCTCTATCTAGCTCTCTCTCTATCTAGCTCTCTCTATCTATCTAGCTCTCTCCATCTATCTAGCTCTCTCTCTCCCTCTATCTAGCTCTCTCTCTCTATCTAGCTCTCTCTCTCTCTATCTAGCTCTCTCTCCATCTATCTTGCTCTCTCTCTATCTAGCTCTCTCTCTATCTATCTAGCTCTCTCTCTCTATCTAGCTCTCTCTCTCCATCTATCTAGCTCTCTATCTATCTAGCTCTCTCTCTCTATCTATCTAGCTCTCTCTCTCTCTCTCTCTCTATCTATCTAGCTCTCTCTATCTATCTATCTAGCTCTCTCTCTCTCTCTCTCTCTCTCTCTCTCTCTCTCTCTCTCTCTCTCTCTCTCTCTCTCTGGTGTATGCTGGGAGTGGGTGTGGTTAGCGTGAGAGCTGCGTGTGTGAGAGCATTTGTCCTTCCTTGGACGCTTTATTCTTTAATCTACTTTCTCTATTATTTCTCTTTGTTGTGAGCGAGTGTGCGCGGTGAGGTTTGTAAGTTCTCTGATCCTTTTTTTTCTTAAGGTGGGTTGTGTGTGTGTGTGTGTGTGTGTGTGTGTGTGTGTGTGTGTGTGTGTGTGTGTTTGGTGGAGTCGGCGGCTGCCGGCGTGGCCGGTCGGCATGGCGGCAGGTGAACAGTTTAACTTTCACAAACTGACTCGCCGACACGCCGTTAAACTGTCCCCACCTGACGGAGCTCGGTGGAGGAGTGTTATTAAACTGTCTCCACCTGACGGAGCTCGGTGGAGGAGTGTTATTAAACTGTCCCCACCTGACGGAGCTCGGTGGAGGAGTGTAGTCTAGCGGTCGGCGAGGTTGTCGGTTATGAAAGTATTAAAGCTGCGTCTAGAATGAACAGCGCGGTTGTGATCTTTCTAGATAACATGGATAAAGTAAATCAGCTACTTGTGAACGGAATAGTGATTAAAGGTTCTCACGTGTCGGTTTTGTCCCTCGTAAATCCCGCTAAAAAGGTCATGATCTCAAACGTACCCCCGTTTCTAGAAAACGAGCTTTTGGAGAAAGAGCAGGAGCGGTACGGTAAACTAGTGTCTCCGATAAAGATGATCCCTATCGGCTGTAAGTCTCCCCACCTCAAACACGTCATGTCTTTCAGGAGGCAGCTTCATATGATTCTTAAAAAGAGCGACGAAGAACTGAACTTGGTGTTTAAGTTTAAAATCAATGACTTTGACTACACCGTGCATGTAACGTCAGAAACCATGAAGTGTTTTGGGTGTGGCGCTGTAGGACACGTGATCCGCTCGTGCCCGGAGAGAGCAGGTGAGAGCCGGCCAGCTGCTCACGCAGAGGAACCCCTGCCCGTCAGAGCCGAAAGCAGGGCCTCGGTACCGGACGAACCGCAGGGAAGCGTGCAGGCCTCGCAGGAGGAAACCCGAGACCATAGCGATCAGGAGAATGAGGTGACGGGGAACGTAGAGGGAGAACAGAACGAACAGGGTGGGTTAGAAGTGGAGGTGAACGTTGGTCACACCGCAACCAGGGTGGCAGAGTCAGTGTTGGCTAATGAGGAGGAGGTTCACATGGACGCTGACCTCCCTAAATTATCCACCAAGAGGAAAAATCCGGAAAATAAATCAAACACTGAAAAAATTGCAAAAGTGTCAAAGATTAAATCAATGGGCTGTTCATCTCAGTCAGAGGACGGTCTTACAAACACACAAGAGGGTGAAAGTGTGGAAAGTGATGTAGGCGGAGACTCTCAGATGGAGGTAGAGGGCGCTTACTCTTCCACTGAAATTCAGTCGTTTTTAGACAGGACAAAAGGCATGCGTTTCGTTAAAGTTGAGGATTCTTTCCCAGATTTAAAATTGTTCCTTAATTCTGTTAAAATGTTTATGAAGAACACAGAAAGCACCGATCAACCAACTTTTAGTGAACAAGACGGTTATCGTCTCAAGAAACTGATGACGAAAGTCAGAGAGAAAATGGTGAAATGCATGCGCAGAGAGATAGATAGAGAGAGAGATAGATAGAGAGAGAGAGGTAGATAGAGAGAGAGAGGTAGACAGAGAGAGAGAGAAAGGTAGATAGAGAGAGAGTGCTAGTTAGAGAGAGCTAGATAAAGAGAGAGAGAGAGAGAGAGAGAGAGAGAGAGAGAGAGAGAGAGCTAGAGAGAGAGAGCGAGCTAGAGAGAGAGAGAGAGAGAGAGAGCGAGCTAGAGAGAGAGAGAGCGAGCTAGAGAGAGAGAGCGAGCTAGAGAGAGAGAGCGAGAGTGAGCTAGAGAGAGAGCGAGAGCGAGCTAGAGAGAGAGCGAGCGCGAGAGCGAGCTAGAGAGAGAGAGAGAGAGAGAGAGAGCTAGATAGAGAGCGAGAGAGCGAGCTAGAGAGAGAGAGAGAGAATTTGAATTTCAAAGGCCTTTTATTTACAAGCTTTTAAAAGCTACATTGACCTATTTCGGTCCCTCAGAGTCATTGCAAATGACCTTAAAAGAAAAAAAAGTAAAACAAGTTTATATACATATAAATATAAATATATATATAAAAAGATAAATAAATAGATAATTAAAATACTTCTCCTTCCAGTTGCCTTCAAAACCCCCAAAAGGGTGAAGAAAATAAAATAAGCAACCAAGTATCAACCAGTATGTATACAGTCTTCTAAAAGTTGATGAAATCTCACTTTTTCTTCTAAAACCACACATAATGCCCCTTCCAGACACCAGATATTCTCAAATGCTACAAGGTCTTTCATCTCTTGGTGAAACTTAAAATCGATTAGTATCCTAGATTTTAAGAGAATCACAAAAACCACTAAAACGCTGTCCCCTGAATTTGACTCAATTCTGTTTCTCCTGCTGACATATATGGCCATCTTTGCCTGCCCTATGATCAAATTTATCAACTGACACTTAAACCTTTTTTTGAGAGTATTTAAAACCAAAAATAAAAGTTTCGATTGTAAAACTCTCATTAAAATGGCCAAGCAGTCTCTGTAAAACAGTAAAAAGAGGCTTCAATCTCACACCGTGCATAAACATGTGAAACACAGATTCTCTCACGGCACAGAAAGGACATTCATAACTCACATCAGGGTTTAAAACACAGATAAAAGAATTAACAGCCACTGCACCGTGTAAAATCCTCCACTGTAAATCCCCACACTTTTTTGTTAATGGTGACTTGTACAAAGCCCTCCATTGTGGCTTTACATGTTCCTTTATTTGTAGAACAGACCGCCAAGGTGTGTCGACTCTTTTGTCCAGAAACTTTTTATTTAGGGATAGTACGCACATTTTATACAGTTCTTTCCCAGATGGTACCTTGGGACCCACAAAACTTAGTTGTTCAGATTTAAAAAACACACCTGAGCACTCATGTACATTCGCCGAGACACTAAAATCGGGTAAGGGATCTTGGTCATTGGGACTGTTTAGCCCTCCGGAATATTCCTCCAGCATTTTCAAGACCTCTTCAGTCAACAGGGACCTCCATTCCACAAGGAACTGCGTGACTACACGGACTGACCTCATCTTTATGTGCCCAGCAACTGCCACCGCGTTCCCAAAACCCGGTCCTGCTACGGTCAGTAGGTCACCCAGAGTGACGACTCCAGCCCTGCGGAACCCCTCCGTGAGCGCAGGAAACGGCTTCCTCTGAGAGACATCAAGAATGGAACCCTTTATAATCGGCTCCTGCAGCAGCCAGTAGAGAGAACTTGAGCATTGTACTCTCTGCACTGTTAAAAGTCCCCACACTTTAAAAACATTTCGGTAAAAAACAGGAAGTTTCCTGATGTCCATCTTTTTCGGGTCCATCCAGAAAAGAGGTTTATGCAAATCCAGCCCTTCAAGTGTCTGTAAAATGGCACATGCTACACCCTTCCAGTTTGCATTTACAGGTCCTTGTAGCAGCCTTTGCACAAAACGTAACCGAAAGGCTGCAGTCCTGCTCTGCAGGTGTACCAGTCCATGTCCCCCTTCATCCTTGGGGAGAAACAGAACACTCTGTGGAACCCAGTGTAGATTGTCCCAGAAAAAATTAACTAAAATTGACTGGATTTTAGATAAAACATGTATTGGAGGATCGATGCACACAAGCCTATGCCAGAGGGATGATGCTACCAGGTTGTTAATTATAAGTACCCGCCCCCTAAAGGACACTTTTTTAACTAAAAAATTCCACTTCTCCAACCGACCCTTTACCTTCTCGACAGTCCCTTCAAAGTTTTTCCCCATAAACCCTTCATCTCCTAAAAACACCCCCAAATACTTAAAACCACCTCTACACCATAGTAAGCGGTCTGGGAGGTTTGGGACGCCGCCTAACCATCCCCCGATTAAAAACGCCACGCTTTTCTCCCAGTTTACCTTGGCAGAAGAAACAGTTCTAAAATCGTCAGTGATCTTCCGTATCGTATCAACATCCCTCTGGCTGCCAACAAGGATCGCCACATCGTCAGCGTATGCTGATAGTTTAAAAACACCCTCACACTTTGGAATTGTTATACCTTGTAGTTCAGTTCTCAGTTTAGTTAAAAGAGGTTCAATCGCAAGGGAATACAACATGCCAGATAGTGGGCATCCTTGTCTTATTCCCCTATGAACTTTAAAAGGAGCACACAAGTCACCATTAATCTTCAGTATGCTTTCACTGTCACGGTACAGAACTCTTATTTTTTCGATAAAATCCGAATTAAAACCAAAAGCAGACAAAACGTTCCATAAGTAGGTATGCTCAACCCTGTCGAAAGCCTTTTCCTGGTCAATTAAAATCAAACCACATTCCAAATTAAAAATCCTTCCGACCTCTACAACATCCCTAATGAACGAAATGTTATCGTGAATAAATCGACCCGGCACACAGTAGGTCTGGTCCGGATGGATCACCTCTTCCATGACTTTACTAAGTCGGTTTGCCAATACCTTGGAGAGCAGTCGGTATTCTACTCAGAGAACTGAGACAGGTCTCCATGATTTTATGTCGTGTAGGTCTCCTTTCTTGGGCAACAGAGTCAAAACTGCTCTGCGACAACTGAGCGGCAGCCGCCCCGTGACTAAACTGTCACCCAGTACTTCCAGTAGGTCTGCACCCATTTCAGGCCAAAAGCACTTATAAAATTCAGCCGGTAGACCATCGATCCCTGGTGCCTTGCCACTCTCCATACCCTGGAGGGCTCGTAGCAGTTCCTCTAGGGTCAACGCCCCTCCGAGGTCTGCATGTGTTTCCTCTGACACCTGAGGGAGATCTTCCAAGAAGACGTTATCATGGGCCTGCTCAACGGAGATTTCACTCATGTACAGTTCCTTGTAGAACCCGACTGCTCTCTTTCGAATTTCTCTGTGGTCCACTAAAAGTGTCCCATCATCAGAAAACAGGCCATGTATCATCTTATTTTGACCATTCTTTTTTTCCAAATTAAAAAAGAATTTTGACGGTGCATCCATACACTCTACAGTCTGAAATCGCGACCTGACCAGAGCTCCTTGTGCGGTAACGTCTAGCAATTTGGTCAATAAATTCTTCTTTGTCCTTAAATTTTCTATGCATACCTGCCGTCCTGTGTTTTTCATTGGCTCCATTAGCGCCATTATTTCATCTTCCAAGGATTTCATACGTAGAGTTGTGTCTCTCGTGACACTGGAGGTATACTGTTGACACAGCTGTTTAATTTGCGTTTTGGCAAAATCCCACCACTGTTGCACCGATTTAAAAGAATGCTTTGTTGTTCTAAAATCACTCCAAAAATACTTAAACACATCCTTAAAATGACCGTCTTGCAATAAACTGGTGTTAAAATGCCAATACGCACTCTTATGCTTGAGTTTACTTAAATACACAGTAGACAGAACCATACAATGGTCCGTAAATCC
This sequence comes from Ictalurus punctatus, assembly GCF_001660625.3. Classification (NCBI taxonomy): domain Eukaryota; kingdom Metazoa; phylum Chordata; class Actinopteri; order Siluriformes; family Ictaluridae; genus Ictalurus; species Ictalurus punctatus. The sequence continues at coordinate 1,829,700 of NC_030439.2, read as the reverse complement.
TACCGGTATAATTGCACAACTTCTAAAAGCACTTAACTGGTGTTTAAAACCATAAAATTTATCCAATCTGGCCATAGAGAGCATATTATTATAGGAGTGCACCCAGGTATATTGTTTCTGCATGTGGTGGAAATTTCTCCAAATGTCCACAAGGTCACAGGAATTTATTAATTCGACTAGCCTTCTACGTGATGGCATATGGGGCTCTAAATGATTCCTGTCCATATCCAGCTCTGTACAGTTAAAATCCCCCCCTAGAATCAAAAAATCCTCAGAGTCACAATTTTTTAGGACATTATCTAGGTTTCGTAAAAATACCATTCTGTCAATGGCCGTGGTCGGGGCATAAACACAAACAAGAACGACCCACCTATTCTCATATTGAGCTCTAACCTTTAACAGTCGACCCTTTATGATTTCATCAACTTGATAAGAACAGGGGATAAAATTATTGGAAAATAAAATAGCTACTCCCCCACTGGTAGATGTCTTATGACTTAAAACGGATAACCCTTTAAACTCCCTGGCCCAGTCCGCAGCATTATTAGCGTCTGTGTGGGTTTCCTGAGCAAAGATTACGTCAATTTTCTTTTGCTTCACCGTTTCAAACAACAAAAATCTTTTATTTCTTTCCCTTGCTCCATTTAAATTCAACGAAGCAACTCGAAACTCACTCATAAAAATGATGAAAACTAATAGATTCACATACATGATGTCTAGGATTGACTGTCACTATCATTATTGTCCAGCATAACATTGACTTTTGTAAGGATTTTTTTTAGACGGTACCCCTCCTGATCAGTGAAACCCCCTTCTGACATAAACCCACGTGTTTTTCTAATGAACTGTTCCACATCTGGGAAAAACTCGCCTATCCTCACATTCCTAGCATGCTTAGTCTTTCTCAGAAACACCTTGATGTCGTCCACGCTATATTCATGGCTCGAAAAGCCACTTAGATTTACACTACATGTTATACTGCAGTCGGAGGCTTCACTCTCACTCTCTACCTCCCCAGAATTCAGCTCCTCTACGCCATCTTTCCTCTTAGCCTGTGCATGAGGGCGATTTCTCCGTCTCTTTCTCTGGGGCACCTTGAACACATTCTCTTCCGTCTCCATATGAGAGCTATCATCCGCAACTTCATCACCAAGGGACGGATCCACACTATCTAGTGACGCCGTACTATCCTGTGTACCCTTATCACCTAAATCCGGCTCAGTCTCAGCCTTCTCTTCTTCACCTGGTTGAACACTGATACCCTGGTGAGAGGGGCCAGCTTCAGGTGCCTCCACCTGAGAGGGTACTGCTGTTCCCTCTCCCGGTGTGTGGGCCCCATCCACCCCAACACCCTCTCCAACAGTAATTTCGTTACCAGCGGCTACGTTAGCATTATCACTATTTTCGGGATTTACCCGTTTTTCTGGACAGGCCCTCACCAGATGACCAGATAAACCACACCCAAAACACTTCATTGTAGTAGTAGTGGCATAAATTACATAATTAAAATCCTCCACCTTTACATTGAGTGTCAGCTCCAGATCATTATTGTCCTTCAGGACCATGTACACAAATCGTCTAAAAGACACGATATGTTTTACACGAGGTGATTTGCTTGTAATTGCAATCCTCTTGATCTGGGAGACCAGTTTACCATAGCGGGATAGAGCTTGGGACAGAACCTCGTCCTTAATAAAAGGAGGAACATTCGACAGGATTATTTTTTTTGACGGGGTTGACAAAGGAAGCACTAAGTGGAACACATCATCAAGCACAACTCCACTGTCCACCATGTCGTTTGCCAACTCCACCGTTTTCAGAAACAGCACAACAGCACTATTCATCCGGGCCGCAGACA